>NC_133349.1:2609606-2834606 GCF_030506205.2 Paramisgurnus dabryanus
TGGTAAACTCCGCTAAGAATAAATAAAAACAAAGTTCTTTAAACGTAGTTTATTTATATAACAAGCAAAACAACAACACATAGATTACCTAGGAAACCAAAACATTTGTTATTTTCGACGAGGCATTTGTTTTAAGAGATCAGTTTAGCAACTACTCAGACCATTAAAAAAACTAAACCGGAAGTAAGGTTCGGATCCAGACGTGTATCACGGGCGTCCGATGAAACCGTCTATACTAAGGAGCGGCAACGTATAGGTGTTTCTAGAAGGCTATAGTACATTATTTTATATCAGAAAGAGATGTAGGAGTGTTATCCAAACATTATTGGCAAGGAAAGCCTCTTATACTTGGGAGCAGACACTTATTGCAGTTTTGCAAATACACCTCTTCTGAACCTCACGCGAGTGTAAAAACTTTTTTGCGATATATGGGAGTTTTTGCAGAATTGATGTGTTTCCATTGGCCGTATTTTCAATTCGCAATGTCAATTTGCACAATTTAAAGGGTAAAGGTGCATTCAGACTAGCAGTGACTAGCAATGATTTCAATGGAAGATTGGTGACTTCCGGCGACACGAGCGACAGTGACCATTGGTGACTGGATGGGTTGTGTCTGGTCACGCGACAAAGTTGAGAAATGTTTAACTTTATGCAAATAATGAGCGACTTTCGGAAGCGACTACCAATGAAAACGAAGCAGTGGAGTTCACGTCTCGTTAATTACTGGGGTGCATGGTCCTCATTTGTTTAAAGGACAAGTTCGGTATTTTAGACTTAAAGCCCTGTTTTCAGATTGTCTATGGTGAAATAGAATGGTTTTGACTGAAATTTCGACATTTTCGGCTGCCCTGAGAATTTTTTTTTGTGTTTCAGCTCAGACCTCTACAATGGGTTTAATGGTGCACTGGAACAATCCTTCCTAAAATGCATTAAACTTTCGTTTACAAAGACGTGAAACTCACCGAGTGGTCAGGGGTGTTCACTGGTATGCTCACACAAAAATCGCTCCAAAAGACGCATTCCAACAGGTTTTATCGTAGTTTTTACCAGCTCCATGGACTTGTATTAGATGTGCTGTGAGGTACGGTATTCCTCCGCGCCGGGAACTTTGTTTCTATTCTTGCAATTGGCAAAGGCGGATTAGCGCCACCACCTGGGCTGGAGTGTCTATTATTCAAGCTCTAAGCGGAAGAATGTACGGGTGTGAGGCGTTTGGGAAAATAGGTCCACAAGTTAACAACGAATGCTAAAACAGCTGTTGGAAAGCATCTTTTGCAGCGATTTTTGTGTGAGCATATCAGTGAACACCCCTGACCACTCGGTGAGTTTCACGTCTTTGTAAACGAAAGTTTAATGCATTTTAGAAAGGATTGTTCCAGTGCACCATTAAACCCATTGTAGAGGTCTGAGCTGAAACACAAACACGCGAAAATTCTCAGGACAGCCGCAAATGTCGAAATTTCAGTCAAAACCATTTTATTTCACCATAAACAATCTGAAAACAGGGCTTTAAGTCTAAAATACCGAACTTGTCCTTTAAGACAACCAGATTTACTTACAAACGCCTCTTTTGAAAGAGACGAGCGACATGTGAAATATACCTTAATGGAAATGCATCTTATGGAAATATTCATGGTGAGAATCGGTTAATCTACACAGTTTGAGGAATGACTGATCTTATCAATTATTTCTCATCTCATTGAGAATACCAAAGTTGTGTTAGGCAAGTCCACATATTTATTAGATGGCAAAACATTGCGTCTTTGTGTGTTATCAGAACAGTGTTGGGCTGCGCAGGACATCAAACACTGTGCCCCTTTAAAATCTATAGGTGAACCTGCAGCTACGGTGTTACTATGGTAACAATAGCTTAACTATAGTATTCGTAGTAAAGCAATCATCCTCCTACTTCGTAAAATGTAGTAAGTAACATTGGAAAGTCCTGGCAGATAACGAGTCATGTCTTCATATAGACGGTTTCATTGGACGCATATGCCGTGGCGCGAAATGCGTCTGGTCTGTACTTCTGGTTTAAGTTTTTTTATTGGTCTGACTAGTTGCTTAACTTAACTCTTGAACAAATACCTCGTCGAAAATATCAAATGTTTTGGTTTCATAGGTACTGTAATCCACGTGTTGTTTATTTTGCTTGCTATATAAAGAAACTATTTTAAAAGGACTTTGCTGTTATTTATTCTTAGCAGAGTTTACCGGAAGTTACGTGTTGACCACGAAAGCCGCTTGTTTATGTTGTTACTGCTGAAACCGTCTTTAAGATCAGGGGTCTCCAATCCTGCTCCTGGTAAGGTACTGTCCTGCAAATTTTAGCTCCAACTCCAAATAAAACACAGCAAGTAGCTAATCAAGGTGTTTAGGGTTGCAGACAGTTATCCAGCAAAAATGTCACGTTTGGATCAACAATAGTTCCTATTATAAAGATATAAAGTATCTTTGCACAAACTTTCTATAGCATGAACTTTCTGCACTTTCTCTGTAAATCTTCTCATCCTACCCTCCCCGGCTCACCCACTCGCTCTATACTAATAATAAGACAGGAAGTTTTTATAGACAGAAGTCATTCTGTGCATTTCTGCAGCTCTGCGTGCAATCTGAGATGGGCGCACAACATGCAGCGCCCCTACAGAGAAAACAAATACAGGCGTCGAGGGATTACGCCACTGCCCATGTGCCACACGTGTCTCTTCATCAAAAACAAAGCTGAACACGGCAAACGTGGTCCGAAAAGCACTCGGCTCCTCACTCTCGAGTGCAGACGACGCATGTATTAGCTTG
Source organism: Paramisgurnus dabryanus (assembly GCF_030506205.2). NCBI lineage: Eukaryota > Metazoa > Chordata > Actinopteri > Cypriniformes > Cobitidae > Paramisgurnus > Paramisgurnus dabryanus. The sequence continues at coordinate 2,612,400 of NC_133349.1, forward strand.
TGCCCCGCTGTTTTAAAGTGTTGGTTATGAGTAGGAATGAGATGCCGTATTACTGGTGAAACAGATTAAATTAAGCGTGACGAATGAAGTGATGTAGCACTTCATGTTAAGACAGAGCAAGACGGATTAGGAAGTCATGTGGGGATTACAAGAGCCAGAATTCAGGCCATCGCTTTAATGCAACGGTTTGTACGGTCACATTCACATCAAATTCTGCCTAGACTATACATACACAGCATTTAAACCCATCAAAGAAATTGCTACGGATACAATAAAGATGATAAATGATTATCATGTCTATTTAAGAGATTTGATTTTGATCAAACTCTAATGTGCATTGCATGCATCTGTCAAGGCAGTTCAAAATGAACTAAAGGAAAACATTTAAAGTATTGCTGGGCAAAGATTAATCGCGATTAATGGCATACAAAATAAAAGTGATTTTTTGCATAATATATTTGTGTGTACTGTGTGTAATTATTATGTATATTTAACCACACACATACATATATTCATTAAAAAGTATTTATAATTTTTATTAGTGCTGGGCAAAGATTAATCGCAATTAATCGCATACAAAATAAAAGTGCTTTTTTTGCATAATATATTAGTTTGTGCTGTGTGTAATTATTTTGTATATATAAACAAACACACACACACACACACACACACACACACACACACACACACACACACACACGCACACACACACGCACACACACACTTATGTATGTATTTATATGTATTTATATTTATATATGTATTTTTATATATTATATATAGGCAAAAAAAAGGATATATAAATAAAAATATTCTGAAATGTATATGTGTCTGTGCTTAAATATACATAATTATTACACACAGCACAGACACGTATATCAGCACTATATATATATATATATATATATATATATATATATATATATATATATATATACACACAAATATCATATAGAAAATATAGATAAATATATAATTGTAAATGTTTCTTAAATACGTACATGAATGTGTGTGTATTTAGATATACTAGGGATGCTTAACGATTAATCGCGATTAATCGATAGCAGAATAAAAGTTTTAGTTTACATCATATATATGTGTGAACTGTATATAATAACTTTGTATAACTAAATGCACACACATGCATGTATATATTTAAGAAATGTTGACATGTGTATATATATTTGTATATTTATTTATAATTTATATTATATATAAATATAAATACCTAATATATAAATATATGTTTTTCTTATAATTATACATGCATGTGTGCATATTTATATATACATAATTATTATACACAGTTCTCACACATATATGATGTAAACAAAAACTTTTATTCTGCTACCGATTAATCGTGATTAATCGCTATTAATTGTTAAGCATCCCTAATATATATATATAATATTATGCAAGAAAAATCTATTTTATTTTTTATGCGATAAATCACGATTAATCTTTGCCCAGCATTAATTTAAAGGTGTATTGTGTAACTTTTATATATTGAATACATATATTATCAGTGACGTATAAAGACCTTATATGAGCTGTTGTCTCAGACGACAACATTTTTGTCCTGTGACAGCTACCGAGCTTCTCTACGTGTTCCGAATGGGAGGCATGAATGTGGACTGAGCCGTTGGTTGCAATTCATAATCTCACAGTTAGATATCACTAAAACCAACAAAGTGGTTTGGTGTTTGTTTAGCTGTTCAGATTAAAACCCGCTAAGTATTGCTGTTTAAGCCAATCAAAATAAATAACTGGTGAGGAAAACAGGATCCATTACATAACTTTACATGACATAAAGTTAACATCAAGCTGTAAGCAGTAAAGGTCTTTGCAGCAAGCATATCGATACATTTCATGACCACCTCTCTCTGTTAGAGAGTAGATTTTATTGTGCGATGTTATGTTACACATGACTGGTTCACTAGCAATGTAATCAGTATAATCTGGAAGGCAAAACATATTCACTTGTAATGGTATAAAAGTTTTCGTTTAAAGAGATTGCCAGAATCAATATCTGAATCTTTACCAACACACCTAAAGGTAACGATTTGATTTATTTGACTTTTGTTTGTTTCTCTGCCTTCTAAGTGCGCTTCTTATAAACAGTTTGAAAACACTAGCGTTATATCACAGAAATCACACTTTATGCAGGATCCTGTTGCATTAATATTGCATTAGAAAATCAACAGGGGTGTAACAAGGTAAAGGCTGTACTGTTAGCACTAAAGCATATTTCTGCAATGCTTACTTTCTGGAAACAAGCAACAGAATTCAATCAGTTTGAGGCCTACTGGAGATGTTTACGAAATAAGAAAAACTGAAGGACAGAGAGAAAATTATTGTGCAACAGACTGTAAACGACACTTTCGGCAGTCAGGGTCTGTCTGGCTGTACCGACCACACAATATTTCTACCTCCCAATGATACAAACATATGGACTACAAGGCTAAAAGCCCCAACAAAGAAATGTATACAGGTTCGTAACAACATGAGAGTGAGTAAATGATGACAGAATTTCATTTTTTGGGTGAACAATTTCTTTAAAGTGTGAAAACAAACTACTAACATTCTCTATAGTCTCTATACAGTTTTGCAATGATAGCTGTGATGCATCGATCATAAAGATTCCCTTTATGAATCCCAAAGATTCATAGCATTCTTCTGCAGGTCTGTAGCTCTGGAAGAAACATCTCAGTATTGATCCAAGACATAGTCTGTCTTTATTATCCATCAGCCAATCAGAGACCAGCGTCTCTGATAGGATGGTGCAACTGTCATAGTGCCGCATAAATTCTTAAGAGCCATTTGCGATGGATGTGGATAAATGGATGCGAGATCATAGCATGAAAGAGCCAACACCGGCATGGCAGGAATTCACTGTGAACTCATTAAGAAAACATGTTCCTCATGTTCTGCAGTGGAATAGAGAGACGTGCTGATTATATTTTCAATGGATGACATTTAAAACCCAACCATTCGCTGTATTCTTGCTCCTCACTGTTGAGCTTTAGGTGAGAATACAACGAACACAGAGGATACGTTTAAGCCGTCTGACAATACTCCATACACAATGTATATATAAAGAGGTGTTATTATATGTTGAATATGCATGTATACGGTATATATTAATTTTAGGCACAAATATATCCAAAGAGAGTGGTGCTAATAATCTTTTATATCAGCAGCAAAATGGTTGCAAATATTTAGTGCATAAATCAGCCATCCCTTAGAGAGTCAAAAATGCCACACAGACTCCCATGAGAACAAGCTATTGGATTGTTTATATAAACAGACAGAACTGATCACCATGTTTGCTAATAAGGAGTATTCCGAATTTAGCTATAATATATATATATATATATATATATATGACAGGCGGAGAAGAGCCTTTTTTGAATTATATTCTATGGCAGGGAGCATTTGCGCGCTGAGAGCGGAGAAGCGCCAAAAAACGTCTGCCGCTTCTCCGCTCTCAGCGCTCCCTCAAAAGCGAGTGCTGTGGCTGGCGGTAAAAACCTCAAGGCGCTCGGCGCGCATAAACAGCGCCCAAACGCTCCCTGCCATAGAATATCATTCAAAAAAGGCGCCTGCAACTGCCATAAACGCTTTTGGTGTGATTAACCCCTTAAACATTAAACATAGACATTAAAGTATCATGAGAGCGTTTCGAAAGCAGTACTCTCTTTCATGTCATTTGGCGATCAATATGTGCAGTGCCGCATGCGGAAGTACGCGAAAAGCAGAAGTAGTTACATTCTGTCATTGCCACACTGAAGGACTACATTACAATGTACCCCTTGGGTAGCGTGCACACTAAGGGTGTGAAGAGACACTTAATCCACGAGACGAGACAAAACACGAGATTGGGTTCACGAGAACGAGACGAGACGATATTTTTACACTTTTTAAGAAACCCTCAGTGATAAAATAAATGAATAAGAAACAATTATTTTGCTAACTGATAATGAAGTAATTTGTTATTTTGGGGTAATAAAAATAGACCCAAGTGAGCAGTAGCATTTAAAATTACATAATAACGAAGATGCAATAATAATTGGTTCAAATAAAGTATTAAAACCAATTTACATTAAACAACATTAACAAACACATTACATTTGTGGCCTATAAATAAAAAGCATTATGTATGTATTATATCAAATGCCTGCAGAGGGCGATAGAGGACTCGTCTCGCGGACACTGTCCTCACTTACACTTTAGACGGAGAAACGCTTATTTTTAGTCAAACAATGTTTAAATTCATATTAATAATTAATATATGTCCATTTCTTTACACTAGAAATGATACAGCAACTGTCATTTTTTGAGCAAGAACATGCAGACATTAAATCATGAACTCTGTGTGAGGGTTTAATCTGCTGAGACACATCTGACACTGATCAACAGACAAACACACGCGTCTCAGACTTCACACGAGTTCACAAACGAACATTATTGGAAACCTAAACAAAAAAGCAAAAGCAGTAAAAGACAAATATAATGCATGCACTGTAAAAGGGTCAAACAGAAAGCTGCATCCTCCGGAGGTCGCATATGCAGGCTGCAAACGTCATCAAGGTTTATTTCAGATCATTAACTGAGCATTACATTAGCAAGTCGTGAGCATATTACAACAATTTGCGATTAACTAAATAATTAGTAAACTTTATAATTGTTAATAGTCTCTAATAAGACAGTGATGAAGTAAATGCAGTTTAAAAATGAGACCTCCGAAGGATGCAGTCTTTTATTTGAGAAACGGCCAGCACCTCCACAAGAAATCTCACGAGACACATGTAATCGCGCGAAATCTCGTCACACCCCTAGTGGACACCACGCTGGCGGCCGGAGTATATTTTCAATTGTTTCCAATGGAAGCACGGCATTTTTCAAAAAAGCCAGCAGCTGGCGTTTTTTTTTTCGTGCTGTAGCCAGCATTCGGCAGTTTGTCTGCGCTCAGCGCGGAGAGTTGAAAAATATTCAGCTTTGGGTGAAAAGCTCTGCTTGTCAATGTCAGTTCTCACACTGCTGCCCAATCACAAGGGAGGAGAGGCGGGACAAATATCCCAATAACCAACCGGCGCATTGTACAACGACTGATAAACAAAGCAGAAGTATCACAGCAACCAAAGCACTCAGCTGAAAAAAAACAGCTGGCATTTGGCGTCAGGCACTAACGCATACTTCTGCATTTGTCCAAGACACTGTTGTCATGTGGTTTTTAGGTCAGTAAAGGCGGTAACAAAGGGTCACGTGGATATTAACGTCATTGATAGGAGACTGCACTGTTTAGAATGGCATGATTTACAAGTAGTTGAAAACATTAGAGATATTAAAAGTAATCAGCTCAACAAAATACATAACACTGGCCTAGTGGTTTTTTAAACATTTTACTGCAAATATCTTACAAATTGCCCCTTTAACAGCATCATTAAGCTTTTTTGTAAAGTCTGTACTCAGGATTTTATTTTTACTACAACCTGTATACAGATGACATTGGTGGGCAATGCTGGGCTTGATCAAAGCTCAGCCCTGTGGATCGGGGATGAAGATCAGCGGGTCTTCTAACACAAGCGTGACCGATGACACTGCTGGAATAATGCACATCTACCTATCTGAGACTGCAGTGTTGAGGTCAGATCGTGTCTGCTGCAGGACAATATCAGATACACTCGCACAATCAAACCAGACAGTGTGTGTCTGTGTTATATCTGCTATCTTTTGCAACCCATTTCGTGGCGGTCTTCAAAACAAATCTGTAACTAGCCGCAGGTTATGTAAATGAACCGTGATCACAGATGGTTTTCTGTTTACCCTGACTTCAAATTTGTTTTAAAAATATAGGGATCATAAAAGATATTTCCATCATTCATTTGCTGAAGTATTAAAATGTATAAAAAATTCATGTTTATCATGTTTATATAATGCCAGTGTGTTGAATATAATTTGTTTTTGCTTTTGAACTTGTTACACATTTATGCACTTGGCAAACGCTTCAAGCTAAAGCAATTTTAACAGTTTGTGTTCCCTGAGATCAAACCCGTAACCCTTTTGTGCTGCTAATGCAATGCTGTACCAACTGAGCTACATCTGCTTAACACAACACTGTCTGACATTGTTATCAAGAACTTTGACGGACACTTCTTATCAAAGTGAAACAGAATTAAATAACAAATGAGCATTACTTTAAGGTTTTGTCAATAGCAGCTTACGAACATCATCACCCTATAAACCTTGAGCTTACCTATCGCAAATGCCTCTGATCAACAATTAACTTGTCCATAATATCTTATAAGGGCTCTCGCAGGAAAACAGATGCTTAGGCGGCTCTAACCCACATCTGAGCAGTTATGTGCTTCCAAATGGTGCAGACACAAACAAATGAACAAATATCAGACAAATATCACACTTGATGAGAGTTTGTAGAAAACATACAGTACACTGGTTAAGCATGTACTGTAAAATAATGAAATACACAATTATTCAAACGTTAAGGGTAACTTGAAGGACACCTATTGTCCGATTCACGATTTTACATTTCCTTTGGCGTGTAAGTGTGTGTTAGTCATATTAACAATATGCAAAAGGTACAAACCCCAAAGTAAACAATGACGCGAGTTATCGTCTCCAACGTAAATCTCTTTTTTTTTTTGGACTACAAAAAACACACGGATTGTAGGCAACAGTTGATGTAGACAAGACCGACAAGACCGACATTATCATAGTTTCTCCTGCGTCCGATTTAACCAAGTTCAAGGAAACAGCGCTTTTCAAATTGATGAGTTTTGTACAAAATCCATGCGTTTCAGAAAGAGAGTGAAATCTGGAGCTACAAAAATTTTCAGTACATGGAAAATAAGTGTTTTTAACCATAAACCACACGGACACGTTGTATTAGACCAAATACACAAAATAATGCTGTTTTTTAGCAATTAAATATAGGTGCACTAAAACAACCCTTTTGATCTGAAGGCACAGCTTAAATGTTTTGGTTTAGTTGCGCCCTTATTCCTTTTATTTTATTTCATAAAAACAAAATTATTTTAACAATGAATTTTGTAAATAGCTGACTGAATAATAATGAAGAAAACTCCTTCAATATTGTCAAAAATCATCTCAAACTGAAAAATGAGAAAATGACAAGAGTACGTTTTTGCAAATTTAAGGAAAAGGGTGACTACTTAAAATACGATAAGATTTAATATAGTTTTTACTTTTTACTCGCAACATGAATCTTATAATGTAGTGCCATTTGTGCCGTCCATCACAAGTTTACAATCACATTTACATTATTAGCTCTTTCCCTGCCATTGACGAGTTATCTTGTCAATTAAGAGAAAAGATTTGCATAAAAAAAAACGTGTTCCTGATGAATTTTTATGTTAATCTGCAATACAGCGATTATCCAATGGCGCACCTACCCAATTTATGAAAAAAACCTGAAGCAAAAACGTTATTTACTAATTTTAAACTCTGTGTATGTTTTGATATTCGTTCTGAACCTGATCTCTAAGAACATTTTTTTATTTATAAAAATACCCATATTTAACTCTTTCACCGCCATTGAGGAGATATCTCGTCAATTAAGAGAAAACGCTTCCCCGCCAATGACGAGATTTTCCGTCTTTCCATAATACCGCTGTTATCCACCAGGTGGCACCCTCCCGCAACATTTTAAACCCGGAAGTATTGCCCTATGGCAAGCGGCTGCATGTCCGTGTCTGTTTTAAAGATCGCTCTGAATGGGACCTCTATGAAAAGTCCGTCACAAAAATAGAATTATCTCTGCTTTGCAGAAATCTACCCATATTCAAAAGCTGATTACAAAAGAACCACTGAAGGTAGGATGAAACGTTGTTTTTTTTTTTTTTTTGAAAGCAGAGGGTCTGTTCTTTCATTTGGTATATTGTATGTTTATATATTTAAAGAAGAACATTTTCTGGAAGGCATTAAACTTTGGTGAAAGTCATGAAAAACGCTGGCACTGGCTGGCAACTTTTTGTAAAAACGCTGGCGGTGAAAGAGTTAAGAGTTTATAGAGTTTATAAGCAGAGAAAAAATATAGATAGGATGAAAAGTTTTTTTTTTCTCGTTTTGTTTGTTGGTTTTTGTTTGTTTGAAAGCAAAGGGTTTGTTCTTTCATTTGATATTTTTAGGTTTAGAAAATTTCCTGGAAGGCATTTTCTGAAACCTTTGTGAAAATCACAAATAATGCTGGCGGGCAACTTAAAAAAAAAAATGGCTGGTGAGGAATGAGTTAAATGACAACTTCTACTAAAAATTGATTTTTTTATTTATAGGTTGATGCAAAAAATAAAACCAAGTTTGTTTATAATTAGTATTCATTGAAACGTTTTGAGCAGCACACACAATATGAGGATCTGAGGTCAAGAATCAGAGGTCAGATAAAGTCAGCATGAAAAGGAACAAGAATGACCTGTTCCTCTCAAATATTGAAAAACATTTAGTAATTCACTAACAATGAATTGCAATAGTGCATGCTGTCTGCATTGTTTTTGCTGCTGATTTTCCTAATTATGCAAACTAGGCAACATTCACTACATCCTAAATCATGTACTAAATTAGATGTAGTATCTACTGTTTTATCGTTAAAACATTTCTATATACAGTAGTATGTATGGGTGCAATATGAATACATTTCAGACAAAATGCATCCAACCAGTTTTCATTCTCATGTGTCCCATATGTTCTTTGACCTATGATGTAATCAGAACAACCGCACCAATAAATTACATGCATTGTTTAACAAGAAGCCTACAATTAAATCACGAGGAATATATTTCTTGGTACCTAAATTACTTAAAGAGCTGCTGGGTTTATAGATTCCTGATGTTTTTATTGTTTTCAGGTTTATGAATTAGGAAGCTCCTCAGCTCACGGGATAGTAAAGTGTTTGTTGGATGCACACTTATAAATCTAGCCAGAAGTAGTAGGTCATTCGGTCTACTTTTTGGATTACTATTAATTAGGCATACTACTCACCTTGCCTACTGATTTTCACCTACTGTATGGTATGCAAGTAGGTGATTTCATAAGCGGAAAGTGACCTGAATCAGCTTTTTGAAGTGGCGTAAGCATGTTTAAATGCCCTGGGATGCATGATGAGAAATAAGGCTCTTCAGCATCGTTTGATAAATTACTGCAGCAATGAACACAAGAACATGTCCACAAACATCTCTAATGTGTGAGCAATGTTTTTTTGTGCTAAAACACTGCAGATGTGAATTCGCTTCTAAGCTCTCCGTAACCTCAGGCATGTCTCTCAGATGATCTTGGAATAGCTCTGTACAGACAGCGAAGGATCCAGTGGTCTTTGAAGAATGAAGTAGGTCACTTTTTTCAGAAAACCGCAGTCCTTGAATTAGGAAGGTTGTCAGAATGTTTGCTCCCCTGTGGCTCCTTAAAAACCCCAGAAATAACCCAAACAACCCTCCACATTTATCAGGATGACACCTCTCTGTTGGCTTGTGATTGTGGAGGGTGGACTCAATAAATCTCACTGGATTGGGCTGTTGGTCCTCAGGCCCTCCTGCGCTTCGTCCCATCCCTCCTCCCAAATCACGGCCGTTGCACCTGGAACCCTTGAGCAAGGAGTGATTACACCTTACAGCCTGAAAATTGAACTCTAGCTGAGCACCTGGACCCACACACACACAAACACATACAGCAAATCTTGAAAGGAAAGAACTTAAATCCTGAATTAGGGCCATGACCTCACACTTAGAGAACAAACAGAGTTAAAGGTGAAGCGTGTCATATTTGCGCCACTAGTGGCAACATACGGAACTGCAATCTTTCTAACATGCCAGATATCATGCAGACTACACAAACAGCTGTAACTCTTAAAAAATTGTCATTACTTAAAAAAGTTCACAATTAAATCACCTTTAAAAAGGACATTTCACAAGACTTTTTTAAGATGTCAAATAAATCTTTTGTGTCCCCCAGAGTACATATGTGAAGTTCTAGCTTAAAATACCATAGATAATTTATTATAAATTTGCCTCTGTGTAGGTGTGACCAAAAATGTGCCATTTTGGGTGTGTCCTTTAAAATGCAAATGAGCTGATCTCTGCACTAAATGACAGTGGTTGGATAGTGCAGATTAAGCGGCGGTATTATCCCCTTCTGACATCACAAGGGGAGCCAAATATCAATGACCTATTTTTTCACATGCTTGCAGAGAATGGTTTACCACAACTAAGTTACTGTGTTGATCTTTTTTCCACATTTTCTAGGTTGATAGAAGCACTAGGGACACAATTATGGCGCTTTTTCATTGCATAGCACCCCACGGTTTAGTTTAGTTTGGGTCGGGTCAGCTTACTTTTGGGAGCTTTTCCACTGGGTGCAGTATGTAGTACCCAATACTTTTTTTTCGTACCACCTTGGTTGGGGTTCCAGGCGACCCGAGCTTATACCAAACGTGACGCGAAAACCCTGTAGATCACTGATTGGTCTGAGAGAATCGTCACTACCAGCGTCATCGCTCTAATGTAAAAGATTAGCTTTACCTTCGTGCTTGCTTGCGCTGTCTCGAGCAAACCTGTTGTCATCTGTGCCCTAAGTTCCCAAACTCCCTATTATTGATGAAAAACATCCACAGGTTCAGAATCAGGGACACCATACCAATTTTTTATTCCAGACTTGCAGTTTGTGGCGGCACATTCGAGACGAGCACGTCAACATTATATGCTTAAATGCAACTTCAATGAGGCTCAGCGGAGCGCCGTCGACTGACGCGATGTGCAAACATCTATTTGTGGTGCTCAATTTTAATTTTGTGGCGGACTGAGAAATAAATAAATGTGTGGGAATGTACAACAACACTCTCACTAGTATGATGTCACAGCATTAGGCAGCGCAAATATAATGACACGACTATAATCCCTCCCATTGCAAAGTGATACTAAACTCGATGGAAAAGCTAACCACGCCAAAGTGAGGTGAGCTAAACTAAACAGTTGGGTACTATGCAATGGAAAAGCGCCATTATATATGATATGTCACCTTTAAAGTCAACATAAAATAAAAATGGACCCCATTTACATTTTTAACATACATTTCTGGTCATCGGTGCACGTTATTGAAAAATGTTTGCAGTCTTTTGTCAAAATGAGTTCTGAATCTCATTTCGCATTTTCAACCCAGCTCGCTCTATTTTGTGTCACACTCGCTTTCAATCCAATCAACGTCAGCTTGATCAAATCAAGACTACAGTTTTTCGCTGTTTTACTCTGCACCAGTTTACCCAAGCACATTGACATTAACTTGGCAAAATGTAGTTAATCCTTATGGGTAGGGGTGTCGCGATTCTTCAAATCCTTGATTCGATAAAAAAAAATATTCTAAGGTCATGATTCGATTTGATTCTCATTTTTTTTTTTAAAGTGTGTTTTTTCCCTCTTGGCAAGCCAACCGGACGTGACATGGGGGCGTGGCAGCATCGACGATTCCATTTTTTACTTCGAAGTTCAAGGTTGTGACTTAATTTCAATTATCGGGTGTACACATCTAATGCTTATTTAATGATTTGCGCAAGTAGATTACATGCAAAGTCAACGCAAAGACGTCAATAAACGCAATGCGAATGATGCAAATTGGGTGACACGATTGCCGAAAAATTCACTATTCGCCTCAAATGTGTCTTTGCACAAATTGAAAATATATTCCGGCGAGTAATCTAGAAGAAACGTGTACGCAGCATAATTTTGAGAGGGCCTGCCTTTATATCACTATTGCTTTATGAATTAAATGGAGAGCAAATGGAGACTTTTGCTTCATAACTTTCTGGGGAAAAGGCATCAACATGAAAGTTGTGGGTAGAAACCGAAAATTCTGGAATTTAAATTGAAACTGAAAATGAGACTTGGGCAAAATATAGCAAGTCAATGCGTTTGATCTCCAACAATGGAGACACATAAAAGCGTGATTACGGGCAGTGGTGCTGCATCACGCAGGACTTGTGTGTGTTTGTGTATTTGTTTTGTGTATCAGCTGTCACAATTGCGCTTTGCTGTGTAACGCTGGCTTAGCACTGACGGGTGATATTTTTAAAGTTTTTTCTTTTGGTTGAAAACTAATAATGGCTTTTTTGATGGCAGAAATTTCGGTGCATCACTAGCTCCTAATGTCACAACAAATCTCAAGTGTGTCTTAGATCTTGTGCTTAGATTTGCAGAAACACCAAAGTCTGCAATTAAACAATTTTGATATAAATACAAAAACTGCTAATTAAATTCTTCTAAAACAAAATGATTAGAACTACACAATCCACAATTGGAGGGAGATAAAATGAAAATCTTGCAAACTCATTTAACACCATATGGTAAGGTCTACTGTATTTTGCATCCAGTAAATTAAATACATTACAAATAAAAAATACACACATCTGTGACGGCAAATCAGTTTAATTACATAATAAACCAAAACATTTAGAAGTCTTAAACAACTTGCTTCGCATATACCCCATTATGATAACCAGCAACAGTTAAAATATCAATGGAGGTAAAAATCTATACTATGACGTATACTGGCCAACAATCTATACTCTTACTGTATGCCAACAGTTATCTCATTCCCTCTAAATGCAAATCCCTCCCGGGACAAAAATGTCATGAAGAAATTGTTTGTCTGGGGAACGTGGCCGTTAAACACACACGCATGTCCTCACAAACCCGAGCTCTCGAGCTGTAATTTCAAATTCGCTTAAGATCCACCGCGAAATAACAGGCTGTCAGAGGCCGCTGCCACGGTCGAAGCTGTTGAGCAGGACGACATCTGTGTTTCCTTATAGAGGATGATATAAATGTGACAAAGCCTGACATCTTCGTTTTAGGACAAAGGAAAGCACGGTGTAAAGAGACGGACATGGAAATGGCGAGATGCGAGGCAATGAGAGGGACTTACGGATGACGGGAGAGTGAGGGATACAGAAGGCGACACACTTTCTTGCCTTATTTACGCGTAGCTGCAGCTATGACAGGTAATTTGGCCGAATTCTCCACAGACCTCACGGCAACAGACGGTACGAGGATAAAAAGGGAGAGAGCAGGAGGAACGCGGCACAATGGAGGTGAAGGTGGAAATGAGCCGCAGAGGACGTGTGCCGACTGCCTGACGTTACACTGGCTGGAGGAGGAAAGCAAGAAACCAAATGGGTTTCCAGATTTCAATCTAGAGTAGAGCTGTGTGAATATATGTGTGTGCGAGAGGGAGTCTAACTGTTGACAGATTCTGACAATTTTATTTATCACCAGCCCAGAGAGATATCCGAAAGCTTTTTTTAATTCAATTTTCTCCATCCAGTTTCGCTGAGAAAGAGGGAATGCAGATAGGGTATAGGGATGTTAACCGATGACCGTTTGACCGATGGTTGACCGTATCAACGTTAACCGGTCAAAGTTGTCGGTTGTCGGTTAAAAAAAGGGATCTGTAAATTAGGCTATTATAGACAGTGGACTAAACCCTACTACAGTTAGTCATCTCTTTCTTTCCAAGATCATTTTGTGTGAAGTGAACAAATCCCTCACACTCAGTTTTTCATAACTGGTCTGTTTGTACTTTATAAACCAATAAAAAAACATTTGGCGTGAGGTCACTGCGTTTGGTTTCGCATGCTCACAAGGTTTGCGAAAAGTAAATGCTACAGGCTATTTTTTGATAAATTCCTTTATTCGAATAGTAAATAAAATACAGCAATAAAATAATTAAAATTAAAGTCTCTCCTGGTTGTGTTCCAAATTATTAACATTTATGTCTTTTAGGCTAACAGTAAAGAGTAAGTTTTGTTTCTGTAAATCCTCAGCCATGATTTTTACCACTTTATTAAGTTTTGCTTTGTAGAAAGCATTTCTTTAAAGTGAATTTCGTTTTGTATAAATTGTATCTTAATTTTAATAAATGTTTCATCAACCAAATGCATGTATTTAATAAATAAAAAGCAAATATAGCAGAGTATATAATTACCGGTCCGTGCATGAAGGCGCCGGCACGGCGCGTTCACTTGCATTGCATTGTTAATTAGAACGCACCTCATCATAAATAAATAAAACTCAGCGTAGGCCTATATGCCTCATACAAGCATTAAATATCTTTGCTGCATTTGTTCTAGAACAAACACAGTGCGAGACCTGCTTTGGCCGGTGCGTCTTTTACACATTCTGAAGGTGCCCGTTTAATCCATTGGTTTTATCGTGTTGCAGTCTATTAGGCAACATTCCGCATAAGATGGGTTTAGATTTGGAAATACATTACATCTATATTTCAGTGGTAACAGAAAAGGTGATGATGATCATCCTATGTCTTTATTATTACTACCCCAAACTAAAGCGCAGTCTCTTCTGAGCTGTCATTTTCTTAAATGAGCCGCGGCAATTTTCAAATGAGCTTCACAAACGCCTTTATTTTCAAGTTCAACGCGATCACCTAGTACCTAAACTATTTCGAAACTAAGCACGGCGCCGCGTTTGCGGGACTTATGTTTCGCGCTGTAGGGGATTTAAAAAGTGTTGTGAGGTCTGTGTGTGTGTGAGCCGGAGGCAGAGCGCAGAGAGATGCGAGTTGCGAAATTGCAGGCGCGGCTCGAAATGGTAGGTATGTGACAAAAAAATATAAATACTAGAAAATTCATATATAATTATAACCATATGATAGATAATAAAAATAACTTTAACATGGTTTTTAAATTATTAAAATCGGATAATTATTAAGAAAGTTATGGATTTTTTTATCTCGAAAATTAGGGGGCATTTTTGTACCCAATTAAAACAATAAAACTATGAAAAACTGTGACCTCTTCCGCTTCACCAAACACTTTAAAATATCATAACTTCCTCGTTTCTTGGTCTATTTGCATAATTCAAACACCACATTGTAGGTAATTAAAAGCCCAACAAGATTAAGATGACATCTTTTTAAAAGATATATAAAAATGTTATTATTTTTGATTAACCACTAATTAATGAAACCCAGAGCATCAATCCACGCATATCTTTCCATATGAAATCAAAGCCCTCTCAAATAAAATTGCTGTATTTTTATATATTAAAGAAACATTTAATTGTTTCTTTAATATTTCTTAATTGACTAATAATGCTGGCGAGCAATTTAAATGGTCAGATATTATTAATACATTAATTGATGATTATGTTATTTATCATTCATAAATCAATAAACGCATGCATGTTGCATGCATGTATTTATTTATTTATATGTTTGACAAAATTATGCCAATAATGTAATCTAGAGAGTCTAATCCTTCGTTCTGTATGATTACTTTGAAAAATACTGCACGGATTGATGAAAACGGAGAAGTTTTGGAAGCCAATATGATTGAATGGGCGATTCTGCTTTTGACAACAACGTCACTTGCGGATCTTAAAAAAGCACATGCGAATGTTACAATCAATCCCAAACTTCACCTAATTCAAGTTAAATGTATATTCTATCAAAAGTATTTGGTTTGAAACAAAAAATACTCGCCTTCATAGAGGATTTCAATGCCAAACACGAGAGAAATTTTGCTTCGCTTATAACTTTCTTCTTACGACAGCTGTCTTGGAAATTCGAACGTGAGTTAAGGAAGTAATTTATGTCACTAGTATATGGGCTTTAGAGGTATTCACAAAGCAAAGATATGACAGATTTCCTAAGTCACCAACGTGTCTGGCGCTGAATACCTGCTGGGAACACAGCCGTGGGAACAAGCGCTCGTGCGTATTACGTCATTTTGTCACATACCTAGAAATGGCTGTTATTTTAAATAGCATAGCATATTTTAAACTAATAGGCCTATCGGTTAACCGGTTTCAACCGGCTAATGAGGCTCGGTGGCCGGTCAAGAAAATTTTTCGTTTTCGCCATCCCTAATAGGGTAGGGGTTCTTAAAGAGCACCTATTGTCCGATCCACAATTTTACATTTCCTTTGCTGTGTAAGTGTGTGTTAGTCATATTAACAACATGCAAAAGGTACAAACCCCAAAGTAAACGATGACGTGAGTTATTGTTCCAAATGTAAATCTCTTTTCTTGGACTACAACAAACACACGGATTGTAGGCAGTGGTTAACTTCATGGGTCGGTTGACGTGCAGACCGACATTATCATAATTCCTCCCGCTTCGGACTCACAGCCTGTAAATTAACTCTGTTAGCATTGCATTATGAGTGAATCTTTCAAACATGGTAAGGAGCGTCACATTTCCAGGCCAATCACAACTTACGAGCTGGCCAATCAGTCTTTTCAGATCGATGAGTTTTGTACAAAATCAGAGCGTTTGAGGAAGGCGGGGATATCTGGAGCTTCAAAAATGTACGGTATGTGTAAAATAATATGTTTTTAACCATAGTCCACGCGAACACATTGTATTTTACCAAATATTTATATATAATTTTTTAGAGAATGTATTTATTATACTGAACCATCCGTTTATATTTTCCTAAACCACTGACAATAGAGTCCAGACATCAGAAAAATATGAGTATATAATATATTTTTTCAATTAAAGGGACACTCCACTTTTTTTTGAAAATATGCTCATTTTCCATCTCCCCTAGAGTTAAACATTTGATTCTTACCATTTTGAAATCCATTCAGCTGAACTCTGGGTCTGGCTGTACCACTTTTAGCATAGCTTAGCACAATCCATTGAATCTGATTAGACCATTAGCTTCACACAAAAAAAAATAACCAAAGAGTTTCAATATTTTTTATTATTTAAAACTTTACTCTTCTGTAGTTACAACGTGTACTTAGACAGATGGAAAATTTAAAATTGCGATTTTCTAGGCAGAAATGGTTAGGAACTATACTCTCTTTTTGGCGTAATCATCAACCACTTTGCTGATGTAACATGGCTGCAGCAGGCGTAGTGATATTACACACTACCCAAAAATAGTCCCCTGCTATTGAAAGTAAGCATGGGGACTATTTTCAGGCAGTGCGTAGGTTCAAATAGGAAAAATATTGAAACTCTTTAGTGCAATGCTTATGGTCTAATCAGATTCAATTAATTATGCTAAGCTATGCTAAAAGTGCTAGCGCCATACCCGGAGATCAGCTGAATGTATTTCACAATGGTAAGAATCAAATGTTTAACCGGAAAATGAGCATATTTTCAAAAAAAAAAAAAAAGTGTTATGTATGTGACAAATAAGGACACAAGGTTTTGGGAGACAACATACTTTGTAAGAATTCTGTGAAATCACATGCACAAAAAATGTGAAAAGGTCTGTACATCCAAAACACCGAGAATTGGGTTCAGGTGCTGGGCAACAAATAATAAATCACAAAAAACAACAAAAAAGAAGCCCACACACTGATTAAAATGCTCCAAATATAATTTAATAGTGCAACGTTTCGACCTTCAGGTCTTCATTAGCCACGATCAATAAAATGCACAAACAAGAAGCAATAATATCCAACAAATAGGAAGGGGATGGCTCTTTAAAAAACAAATAATATTTATTAAAATTTTTATGTGGGCATTCATGAGGAACAAACAACATGAGACATATAAACAGTAGTAGAGACAAATAAACAGTAGTTTTACAATCTTTGTATTTCTGATGTTGTTTTGTTGTAAATTATATTTTTTGTATGAAGTCACTGTTCAGGTGATCAGTGTTTGTTTTGATATACATGGACCCTGTTCAACTCATTGTATTTTTCTCCACTATAATAAAGAAACATGTGAACAATGCAGTTTGTTGTGTGCTTCTGTGGAGAATTAAGTTCATTCCTTTATTGGCATAGACTTCCTAAAGCTGCTACTAAAGCTGAGATAATTCCATTTTTGTGAAGGACTTTTGATAGAGATCAGATTCATTATGATCAAAACATACATGAGTTAGAACTGTTTGCCCTAAGGGAATATTTACAGGTTTTATAAGCTGGGTAAGAGCAGCACCTGGTGGATAATAGCAAAAATACAGATTGTCGGAAAAACTCGTCATTTGCATGGAAACGTTTTCCCTTAAATGGCAAGTTAACTCCTCTATGGCGGGGAAAGAGTTAAATGCACTGTACAAATTCCATGTTTGGTGAACTAAACAAATTAAGTTCAGTCTACATGACCACTAAGTTTTTGGGAGACCCTCAATTGAGGGAACGAGTTTAATCAAATGAGTTCAGTCAACTTAATTGGGTTTTTAGTGCAGAGACGATTACAAGGTCTTGAAAAAAAAATCAGCTAAAAACTGTGATTTATGCAGCTTTTTCTTTCATCCGTTGTTTATATCCACCTGCCTGGCATCAGTTTTGTGTTGAATAGCGCAACCGCGTCTTTCTGTAATGTATTTATAGAATATTACTTATATCATAAAGCAGCCGACTGCCTGTCAGTGCTTGTGGCCAATTAAAATGTACTTGTTAATAGGGGACAAGTTGGTTTTCCATGAAGGCGTGATGACTTTATTCTGTCTGTCAGAGAAAGAGCGAGCAAGCGAGAGAGAGAGAGAGAGAGAGAGAGAGAGAGAGAGAGAGAGAGAGAGAGAGGCGGTTGCCCGAGGCGGCTGCCCGTTAGCGTGTAACATCTAATTCACAGGTTCCCTGTACAGGTGACTGTCCTAAAACAACCTCTTCATCGTCTTTAGTCTCACAGACTTCTAGCGCATGTGTAAGCAACATCAGATACGAATGCCACAAATGGTATTCAAAGGTGTAAACATTAATAATATGCAAACCTGGATTTGTGTTGTTCATTCAAAATAACTATTCATCAAACAGTTCTAAACTCGAAATTGTATCTTTAAAAAAATTTTTTGTGTTACTGCCGCTTTTGTCTTACTGTAGCAGTGGGGATATAGATAAAGATGCAACTTCTTTGTGCTTTACATATTTATTTAGGGGTCAAGCCACGAAGGGGCGTAGACACCTATTGTTATTGTTAGTTTTCTTATTATTATTCATCCTAGTTCTTCCGCCATTGAAGTCAATGGCAGCCCATAGAACCGTACGTAGGAAAGTTATGTAATTTGGCACACATGTAGAGGACAGTCTTAGAAGTTACTATAGCAACATTGGTGTGTCTAACTCAAACCCTCTAGCGCCACCAACAGTCCAAAAATCCACTTATGTTCATGCTTATAACTTCTGACCCGTGAGTCCTAGACAATAAATTCTTGTTTCCTCTGAATCCTTGGCTCATGATGATTCAATTGCACACATTGATGTCATTTGTGTCATGCACATCTTTCCGCCATTTTGAATTTTCCGTAAAACCTACTTTTTCGAACTCCTCCTAGAGCGTTTGTCCGATTTGCATGTCATTTGGTATGTAGCATCTAGAGACACCCCAGACAAAAAGTTATCAAAAGCTTTTTGATAGACCAATGCGTTCTCGTATACAGTGACAACATATAAGGCGGCGAGCACGCCAAAACGGACGTGAGGCCGTATCTTCGCAAAACTTTTGTGTATCGACACGAAACTTGGTATATGTCATTACAGTCATGACCTGAGGGTGCCTGCAACGTTTCGTCTCAGCGCCACCTAGTGGTCACGAGATTCGAAAAATGCTTATTTTTGCTTATAACTACTTCAAACTTGAGTCTTAAAAACATGAAGGTGGTTTTGTTAGATTCCTTGAGGCATGCCGAGTCAAACGATAACAAACGGTTTTCGGTCGGCCATTTTGGGTGTCGGCCATTTTGAATTTTCTCATTAAGTTCAGTATTTCACAAACAAAATGGCGTATCGCTACGAAATTTGGCATGGTTCATCAGTGACATGTTCTGAGCGCACCTATAAATCTTTAGGACAGCGCCACCTAGTGGTCAGGATATGTAAAGAAATTGTTTAAAATCTTTATAGCATTTGATTCATTTGCCACACTGACATGAGACTTCACTCTATTGATTCCTTGGCTCGTGCTAAGTCCGACGGTACCAAATATGTCTGAGTCAAACCTACTTCCTGTCGGCCATTTTGAATTATATTGAACACCTACTTTTTCGAACTCCTCCTAGAGCGCTTGTTTGATTGGCTTGATTTTTGGTACGCATCATCTAGAGACACTCTAGACAAAAAGTTATCAAAAGCTTTTCGGTAGACCTATTCGTTGTCGTATAACACATCAAAGAATGCGAGGGCGAGCACGCCAAAATGTGTTTGAGCCTGTATCTTCGCAAAACTTTTGCGTATTGATATGAGACCTGGTATATGTCATAACAGTGATGACGTAAGGGTGCATGCACCGTTTCGTCACAGCGCCCCCTAGTGGTCACGAGATATAAAAATTTCTATTTTTGCTTATAACTACTGCAAACTTAAATGTAAAATTATGAGAGTAGTCTTGTTAGATTTCGTGAGGCATGCCGAGTCAAACGATACCAAATGGTTTTTGGTCGGCCATTTTGTGTGTCGGCCATTTTGAGTTTCTTTTAAGTTCAAGCATTTCAGAAACGCAATTGCGTATTGTTATGAAACTTGGTATGGTTCATCAGCAACATGTTCTGAGAGGGCTTGTAAACTTTTTGGCGCCCCCTAGTGGTCAAGAGATTTGAAGCTATATCTCTGCATCTCTTTATCGTATTTACACCAAATTTGGTGGGTGTCATCACAAACATGACCTGAGTCACCATCTATTGTTTTGGTCAGTGCCCCCTAGTGGTCAAGTCATTTAAGGCTATATCTCCGTATCGCTTTATCGTATTTACACTAAATTTGGTATGTGTCATCACAGTCATGGCCTGAGGCACCATCTATTGTTTCGGCACAGTGCCACCTAGTGGTCTCAAGATACAAAAAATTGCAATTTTTTCCCTAAAACTAATGCAAACTTAGATCTTGAATCATGACCGTCATCACGTATGAATCATTTTTGCCATGTTTGGCTTGACCCCGGTATCGCTGCTTGCAGCTATATTTAGGGGTCAAGCCACGAAGTGGCGTAGACACCTATTGTTATTGTTAGTTTTCTTATTATTATTCATCCTAGTTCTTCCGCCATTGAAGTCAATGGCAGCCCATAGAACCATACATAGGAAAGTTATGAAATTTGGCACACATGTAGAGGACGGTCTTAGAAGTTACTATAGCAACATTGGTGTATCTGACTCAAACCCTCTAGCGCCACCAACAGTCCAAAAATCCACTTATGTTCATGCTCATAACTTCTGACCCGTGAGTCCTAGAAACTAAATTCTTGTTTCCTCTGAATCCTTGGCTCATGATGATTCAAATGCACACATTGATGTCATTTGTGTCATGCACATCTTTCCGCCATTTTGAATTTTTCGTAAAACCTACTTTTTCGAACTCCTCCTAGACCGTTTGTCCGATTTGCATGTCCTTTGGTATGTAGCATCTAGAGACACCCAAGACAAAAAGTTATCAAAAGCTTTTTGATAGACCAATGCGTTCTCATATAAATTGACAACATATATGGCGGCGAGCACGCCAAAACGGACGTGAGGCCTTATCTTCGCAAAACTTTATTGTATCGACACGAAACTTGGTATATGTCATTACAGTCATGACCTGAGGGTGCCTGCTACGTTTCGTCACAGCGCCACCTAGTGGTCACGAGATTCGAAAAATGCCTATTTTCGCTTATAACTACTTCAAACTTGAGTCTAAAATCATGAAGGTGGTCTTGTTAGATTCCTTGAGGCATGCCGAGTCAAACGATACCAAACGGTTTTCGTTCGGCCATTTTGGGTGTCGGCCATTTTGAATTTTCTCATTAAGTTCAGTATTTCACAAACAGAATGGCGTATCGCTACGAAATTTGCCATGGTTCATCAGTGACATGTTCTGAGCGCACCTATAAATCTTTAGGATGGCGCCACCTAGTGGTCAGGATATGTAAAAAAATGTTTTTAAATCTTTATGTCATTTGATTAAATTGCCACTATGACATAAGACTTCACTCTATTGATTCCTTGGCTCATGCTGAGTCCGACTGTACCAAATATGTCTGAGTCAAACCTACTTCCTGTCGGCCATTTTGAATTATATTGAACACCTACTTTTTCGAACTCCTCCTAGAGCGCTTGTGTGATTGGCTTGATTTTTGGTATGCATCATCTAGAGACACTCTAGACAAAAAGTTATCAAAAGATTTTCGGTAGACCTATCCGTTGTCGTATAACGCATCAAAGAATGCGAGGGCGAGCACGCCAAAATGTCTTTGAGCCTGTATCTTCGCAAAACTTTTGCGTATTAATATGAGACTTGGTATATGTCATAACAGTGATGACCTGAGGGTGCATGCACTATTTCGTCACACTGCCCCCTACTGGTCACGAGATATAAAAAAATTCTATTTTTGCTTATAACTACTGCAAATTTGAATGTAAAATTATGAGACTGGTCTTGTTAGAATTCGTGAGGCATGTCGAGTCAAACGATACCAAATGGTTTTTGGTCGGCCATTTTGTGTGTCGGCCATTTTGAATTTTTCTTTAAGTTCAAGTATTTCAGAAACGCAATTGCGTATTGTTATGAAACTTGGCATGGTTCATCAGCAACATGTTCTGGGAGGACTTGTAAACTTTTCGGTGCCCCCTAGTGGTCAAGAGATTTGAAGCTATATCTCTGCATCTCTTTATCGTATTTACACCAAATTTGGTGGGTGTCATCACAATCAAGACCTGAGTCACAATTAATTTTTTGGTCAGTGCCCCCTAGTGGTCAAGTCATTTAAGGCTATATCTCTGCATCTCTTTATTGTATTCACACCAAATTTGGTGGGTGTCATCACAATCAAGACCTGAGTCACAATTTATTTTTTGGTCAGTGCCCCCTAGTGGTCAAGTCATTTAAGGCTATATCTCCGTATCGCTTTATTGTATTTACACTAAATTTGGTATGTGTCATCACAGTCATGACCTGAGGCACCAACTATTCTTTCGGCACAGTGCCACCTAGTGGTCTCAAGATACGAAAAAAGTGCTTTATTTCATAAAACTAATGCAAACTTAGATGTTAAATCTTGGCAGTCATCACGTATGAATCATTTTTTGCCATGTTTGGCTTGACCCCGGTATCGCTGCTTGCAGCTATATTTTATTTAGTTGTTTGTTTCAAAATGTTCAATTGCCTCACATTTGCATGCCAAACTCTTGCAGTAGTCTCTCATCATCTTCACACAGCATGATTAATTCACTTCTGAGCTGTATGGAGGCCAAATGCTCCAGCTGAACGTTCACGTCAGACAGTCTGGATAGTCAAACCAGACAAGAAATCTGTAAACTAGCTCTCCGATGGGTCATTTGTGCACGCACGTGGTTTGCTCTACTTTATTCTGTCAGAATAAAATGTTGTATAAATAAGGGGATTTATACAAAAACCACAATCAATGCCTTTACATCTGTGCTTAAACTAAGAAAATGCACAAATAATAATGCATACAGTGAACCTACACAGAAACTGTCAGGGTTGAGAACCGAACTTGGTACTTTTAAGAGCACCAACTAAATTATGTCTGTAATGTTCACATTAAATCAGTCTGTACCAAATTTTGGTACCTGAGAATGCATCTCCAAAAGTAAGCTGCGAAAGGTAGGTAAAGAAAGAGAGAGAGACCCTGTGCCGTGATGTCACCCATGCAACTTGTTCAGACAAACCAAACAGGGCAATGTGCTGCATCGTCACAAACGTTTATCATTTTCACATGTTTTTATGCCTTGGCTTTTTAAATATTTATGCACAAGACGACATGCAATAGATCTCAATGAGCTACTCACGCGCTGTTTGAGGAGTTGTGTGTGGGCAAATACAACACGTGTCCCTGGAAAGCCGAATCTTAGCACACAAAGCTAACAGAGCTCATACTTTCTTGGCTTGAACGGACATATTTACACAAAGTTTTCTTAAAATGCTTTAATTATTATCCTAAACAGTCTGATACGCTGCCTCTTAAATTAATATAAGAAGTTGAGAAATAAAGCGTGTTTAACTTTATATTGGATCTGTGCATTTTTAAGAGGGTCGCGTGCAATGGCTGAGAACCGCCGCATCGCGCCATGCATCTAAAAATCAAACACATTATTTGCTATGAGTGTACACACATAGGCGGCGCCTGTCCGCTGTGACTCTGGACGCTGCTCAAATCCTTGCCGTGCCACAGAGCTCCACTCACATAGTTTAAAATGAAATTACATCATATCTGTCGTTAATGATTAATGTAGGCTGCTAACGCATATTTTGCATCTGGAAGTAGACTCTGTCTGACTAAGCTTGCGCTATTGAATGTGCACGTTCGATGTGCGATACCTGCGAGTTGTCCTACACGCGGCACGGCCGTGTGCAACCCCCTTTAAAGCCTGGGTGCATGATCTCTGAAAGCCAATGTTGACATTTGAAAACACCTAAACAAACACGCTCCTACCCAAATAGAATCTGGACCTTCTTTTGATAGACCCGTCCCACACATACGCAACTCAAGCAACAATGTCGGTTAGTAAACACGCCCCTTACTGCTGATTGGCTACAAGTGTGTTTTGGTGTTCGGCCCGACTCCCTTTTCCAAAGTGTTTTTCAAAAATCATGCACCCCACGTTTAAAGTGTCAGTATAAGGTTTATTCTCGCGAAATTAGACTTATGAGGTGTCATGAAACATTTTGATAAAAAAGTAAATGCAAAGTAAGAGTATCAAAATAAGAAACATACAATTACAAACATCTCTTCATGTACTATTTTGCACATGATTTCAAATTACATCATACAAACCAATTTTTTTTCACATTTAAGGGGACATTTTTCATTACCGCAATGTGTCCATGACTGGATTTGGGTTCTTTGACATGGAAATATTTATAATTTAAAAAAATCTAAAAAATAAAAAGCTTCAGTGCATGTTATACTATAAACATTTACAATAAATAAACATGTGGTATTTGGTGATCATTGGTAAATGTAGAGACAATAATAAGGAATATAAATGTGTCCAAGATCAATTTTCTCAACCTCCGCAACAATTTTCAATCATTGTTTAAACCTTCAAGGAACTAACATCTTAAAAAAAAACAAATTGCTGGAAGGGACATAATTGACTGTGACACTCAAGATGGCTACCAGGTAAGCAGTTCTTATTTTTTCTCTCCAGATAAAAGTAAAAATTTTGTTTGTCATAGTACCTAGAAAACTTTTTAGTTCTCATTACCGAAACATGAGTTTGTAAATGCATATATTTAAAGTAATATCATGTTGCGGAAATGATCCTTTTTGATAATGATAATCTAAAAAATGTAAATAAAAATTCTATAGGAAATATTTTTTAAATCCTCTAAAAATAATGGTTATGTAAGTTCAGACCATAGTCTTATATGTGCAAAAAAATTGTCTTCAAGGGCTTTTAAAAAAAATCTGATGCTGGACACTTTCTAAGTCTGGATTTCGTGATAATCACCAATAAACGTTAATCAAACAATGGACAACGAACAAAATCATTCACTTGTTTTGACTGTATAGTGTGTAAAATTTCAAAATAAATAGCAAAATGTTAAAAATGAGAGGTTTGAACTTTATCACTGAAATACATATTTGTGTTATTACACACAAGTTCTAAAAAAAGATGCCGTTGGGTACCATTACCGAATTTCATGTACAATACTGGTTAAAATGTGAATGATGCACAACCCTACTAGAAGTGACAGGAAAAGATTCAGAAAACTTCAAATTGACACATATCTCAAAGGGAACAACTAAACTGATGATAACAGCAGCGCAAATAATGCAGTAAACTGCAAAAGGCGAGTAAACAATGAAGTGATGATTTGCATTAAATATTCATGCTAATTCCCATGCCACACCAAACCGCAAGGTCACAAATTAATTTTTACCAACCTCCGACTGCTAAAATACAGGACAAAACACTGATTAAAATGTTAGTTTTCTTGCATTGGTTTCTCAGAATCGAATCGGACACGCAGCCTTTGATGTCTACAACAAAAGAAAGACCGTTTTGCATTCCTTTTAAAACAAATAAGTCTTAAAGCACAATTATATAATTCAATAAATATATATTTTTTTGTTTTACCACTGATTTACAGAATGCAATCCACCAATAGCTACACATTTTGTTGGGTGCAAACCACTCGCACATCTACAGACACAGTATCTGTCCTCTTCTGGTCCATATCTCCATTTACACTCCAAAAACATCATGCTGGGCTGTCCTGCACGACCTGCCTCGGCCTCACCATAACCAATGCGGTCTGCAACAAGCATAATAACACAGTATAAAGATATGCAAGCAAAGAAAATCTATAAGGTGCTTGCGAAGAGACATAAAAAAATAAAGCAGTGCAGAAATGGGACTGCCTCCAAGCGACGGTAAAGACGATACGGCCGGGCGGGGATGGTGACAAATGAAAAACAACCGTAATAAAACATAATCAGCGACGGCAAGGGAACATCACCTACCCTGCTTCACTGAAGTATGTAATTGTGCTATAGCATTCCAGAGATTCCCCGAAACAAAACACAAAGCAGCCATAAGCGACCGAGACCTGCGGCGGGCAGCTAACTATATGGATTTGTACTTCAGTACTTCATTTATTGGCAGTAAAAGAGTGGGCAAGAAGAAAGATATTTAATAGCAAAAAGGGAGCTGTAATTATTGGGATGGCTTTGGGGAAATAGCTGCCATGAATTTCAAACTCTTTTGTCAATATTTTCGCCCAGTTGGATGTCATTGTTTATAGCTATCATAAGGATTTGAAATGATTCAAACAGCAAGGCTACTGCGGTTTACCGGTTGAGTTTCAAGGACGTTCGCCGTCTTTATCTTTTACATTCTAATCAGGTTAAGTTACGTAAGGTTCATGTGAACGTCGCAGAACAAATTTCGTGAAAGCTGCATGCTTAATAGAAGATAAAAATGTGTTGTTTCATCCATTAAGTTTTACTTTGTGGTGATATAAACTTATATAAACTAAAGTGTTGTGTATCAAGGCTATCATCATGAAGCCTGGTCCTACGTAGATCTGAGGTAAACTACAGTTTTGCCAGTGCAAATCTAGTTTATTTGCTAATAAGCACCTCCAATAATATTTGGATACTTCTACCCTGATTAGTACAAACCCGTAAACCCAACTTCTCTTTTCAGTGGACTGGTAAATCCCAAATCTCATCATCTTTGTGTGTAATATAGTCTGTGGGTGTTCGTTCTGAGGCTCAAACTCACTTTAACTCATAACCACACTACCCGAGTTAGCTCATAATACTCCTACAACACCTTCACGAAAATAACATGATCCACGTTTGTTGACTCGCTTAGCAACATGCCCCTCCAAATCCTGCTGAGTTTTATCTGAGAGACACCTGAAATAGGTGCGGTATCGCCCAGAGTCGAACTCATCTCACATTGTTAACCGGAAGCGTCATGAATCAGGTGATTAGTCCTTTTTGCTGTCAACTCGTAGAATAATTAGCCCCACAGTAGAGAGCACCATTAACCTACGCT
Source organism: Paramisgurnus dabryanus (assembly GCF_030506205.2). Lineage (NCBI taxonomy): Eukaryota > Metazoa > Chordata > Actinopteri > Cypriniformes > Cobitidae > Paramisgurnus > Paramisgurnus dabryanus. Next base: position 2,639,846 of record NC_133349.1, read on the forward strand.
ATTCTTAACCAAACCCAACAAATGCATACAAATGCATAGCCAAGAAAATAAAAACAGAGCACGGAAATCCATTTTCATGAATATTGGATTTCATTAAAGAAACCCAAGTGATTGCTCTTTAATGACCCAAAATCCACACACATGAATTTTTAAGCAGCGGCTGCTGGTTCTGCGATACGTCTGGAGGCGTGCGGAGAAAAATAGCAAAGGAGATGCAGTCGAGGTCTCGGGGGGTTTAAAGCATCGCAGTCCAGACCAGTCTGGATGAGAGACACATGGTCACTGGTCCTGGACTCACTGGGATTGAAGGAAATGGAATGGGAATGATGAGAATGGTTTAAAATTTACGGATTGGTTGTGAATCCAATTACGTACACCTAATGATGTTGGTTCCTTTTATGAGTTCATTAATTCCTTTACTCGTTTTGAGTATACTGTAATTGGATTTTAAACTATACACAAAGTAAAAACAATACTTTTGAAATTAGAAGTACCATTTAAAAACAAAAGTATGCAAATGTGCACCTTTAACTAAATTAATACCAACTAAATATATTGGACCCAAACTTATTATTCTAAAATATGTGGGGGGACCGCAAATTCATTTACCTCATTGGCGGCTTTTCTGTGTTGTCCAACTAGCAAAGACAATATAGTTTGGTGTGGTTTCTCTGACAGGAATTAGCTTAAGCTAGGACTAGGTCTTAGTTTAACTCTTTCACCGCCAGCGTTTTAAAAAAAAAAGTTGCCAGCCAGTGCCAGCGTTTTTCATGATTTTCACCAAAGTTTAATGCCTTCCAGAAAATGTTCTTCTTTAAATATATAAACATACAATATACCAAATGGAAGAACAGACCCTCTGCTTTCAAAAAAAAAAAAAAAAAAACGTTTCATCCTACCTTTAGTGGTTCTTTTGTAATCAGCTTTTGAATATGGGTAGGTTTCTGCAAAAACACCACATTTTGAGCAAAAAGCAGAGAAAATTCAATTTTTGTGACGGACTTTTCATAGAGATCCCATTCAGAGCGATCTTTAAAACAGACACGGACATGCAGCCGCTTGCCATAGGGCAATACTTCCGGGTTTAAAAAGTTGCGGAAGGGCGCCACCTGGTGGATAATACAGTATTGCGGAAAGACGGAAATTCTCGTCATTGGCGGGGAAGCGTTTTCTCTTAATTGACGAGATATCTCATGAATGGCGGTGAAAGAGTTAATTAGGATATAAAACTAGTTTTAACAAACATGCCTTACTAAAAACATAACCGGTGTGCATATTGAGGCGAAACAAAAGGCACTAATGTATTTTAACTCATTAAGAGAAAACATTTGCATAAAAAACATGTTCCTGATGAATTTTTATGTTAATCTGCAATACCGCAAGTATCCACTAGATGGATGATTATCCGCTTACCCAATTTACGAAAAAATTGAAGCCTAAAATGTTATTTACTGATTTTAAACTCTGTGTATGTTTTGATAATCATTCTGAATCTGATCTCTAACAAAAAAAATCACAAAAATGCAATTATTTCAGCGTTTTGCTAAAAAATTTAAATTTTTAAAGAAAAATACCCATATTTTAGATATATAGATAGAATGAAACCTTTTTCCCTGTTTTATTTGTTTTTTTATTGTTTGTTTGAAAGCAGAGGGTCTGTTCTTTCATTTGATATATTTGTATGTTTATATCTTTTTTTTTCCTGAAAGGCATTTTGTGAAAATCACAAAAAATGCTGGCGGGCAATTAAAAAAAAAAATGGCTGGTGGGAAATGAGTTAAGATATCTCAGTGCAGGTTGTTTTAGTCTAGGACTAGTCTAATCCCTGTTTGGGAAAGCACCCCTATGAGTTTTCTTTTCAAATGCTCTATTTTTATAGCAGCTTTGATATCCTATTTTTATTTCAAACAAAACAAGTTCAAGCCGAATACTTTTAGCAACACTAAAAGAGCAATTGGCAAAATAATGAGCATATGTTTTCTCAAAGACTAGCTCTTTATGCCATTGGTCAGTGTCACAACCTCACCCACTGGTTGCACCAATATGACTATTTTGTTAAGTTGCGTTAAAAGCACCACAGTGTGTTAAACACTTCGGGGAAATCAACCGTCAAATGGCTTACTTGTCTCTGCACATTAAACTGGGAAAGGAGAAAGTAACTTAGCATCAATAAAATGAAATCACCTTTAAGACTACGCCTCCGCTCAGCTTCAGCAGTATACGCACTGATTAACCAACAGGTCAAAGTCTCAGAGATCTAGACGGCGACTGTATTTTTTTTACTGGTGTCTGAGTAGTACATATTTTTTATTTTTAGTACTCAGAAATTTTCTATTACACAAGCGATTACGTCTATGGCGCATCCAGTCAGTGGATGACCACCTTTATATCTTTTATGATGAATGGAGACTCTGATGCATCTATGAAAGAGTGCCACATTATTTATGCCCGGCTAATTTGGCGTACTGAGTGCTTAATGAAGCTATATAGGTCAATATCTATATAGGCTAATATATATTATAATATAAAGAATAAAAAGTTAACTTAGTGGATGTTTATATCAGTAAACGATGTAAAAAAAAAAAGATAAGAAACAGTGTCACTGTTTACAAAACATCAACATGTACTAATCTGGAGTACGGTAAAGATTCTAAATATTAACATGTTGTTCACATAAACAAGACATTATCTGTATTAATTTGTCATAAATAAAGGTATGCATTAAACATGTTTGGGTGTAGTTTCAGTGTTTCTTTCTGTCTTGCCACCAACTTAGTGGCACAAGTTGGTGGCACCAGTGCCACCCACCTCGTCTATGACTCTTTGGAATTAAAGAACTAAATGATCATCACATATTACAGGTGACAGAGGATGTTCGTGACCCAACAGATTGACCTCTGTACCTTTAAGAGAACCACACTTATGACGCAATTAACCACATCTCATACGTTAAGGACTAATAGCACTATTAATATTCCAGTGTCATTCTTATTAACCTCTACAAGAGGCCGTAGCATCAAGACAGGCCGCTCTCATTACATGAGTAGATGGAAAGATAAGCTGGATCTCGTTTCCTCCAGAACATCCAACTGTAGCATTACTTGATGAACCAACGCTACCACAAGAAGCCAGCAGATGGTTCAGATTCTCCTAAACCTTGGTTTCTTAAGCCCTTTGAGAAATCTAATCCCGTCTGTAGGGGGACGCGGATACAGAAAGGATATGCGCCAGAAACATGCAGATTTTCAGGGCATGATCTGATTCACTGGGATGTGCAGTACATCTACAGCATTAGTGCTTCAGAGATTCAAGACGCCCAGTTCATTTGCATTCTTAAGGCCCAGTATACTTGATAAAATCTATTTAAACAAATAAATCTATTTATACAAGTAAAATATGCTGCTCATATAAGCAGACATGAGAGGCAGACAGGCTGCAACCAGAGGCGCCATGTTTACTTGACCAGACTATACACAAACACACCCCATAACCCAACAGAGGACCATCAAAACAGCTTAGGCCAACTGGTGCAACCTCGCAATTTAATAAACACACAGCAGTACTGCAATGAGCCATAACATTAGCGCTGCTTGCCCCTGAACACGACTCTTTAAGTGCGTTACACAACACCGACACCACTGGAAAATGACACTAACTGGGGTGAGAAAGTGCTTTAACTCGGGTGTAATGAGAGAGTTCAGGAATAAACCACAGACGGTGTCGTGATTAAAGCCGCCACTCCGACGAACGCTGACGGATGAGAATTGAGCGTGGGTGCGAACATTACGAGCGAGACGAGTCTGACACTAACACGACTGAGTAAGCACGTTCATCACTCCTGCCATCTACTTAGGGTGCTCATGAGTGCTTATCTTACTGGTGTTGCCAGAGCAATAAAACTGGATGCTCGCAACTGGACGTATAGTATTGAAAAACTGCTGCGGTACCTTCGATGTCCAGGAGGTGAAGTTTTATTAATGCTTCTGCTTTTTACATAAGAGTCATATTTATGATGCATTAAAACTTGAGATTAACTGGAAAATATTTGTAAGGGAACGAGTCAACCTTAAATTAGCCTATTAAAAATATTTTTCTATTCATTTAAATACTTTAACACCTAAAGCAATGTTTGTCTTTTTGGAAAAATAAGTACATCCAAATAAGGTGAAGAAACAAATCATATAAGTAGTTTATTTTTTCAGGAATATATGGCCTCTTGGCCCATACTGTATATCGCCATGCATACAGAATCATAAATATCATTTAAAGGGACACCATGAAACTTTTGGCCACTAGGGGGTGCTAGACACGTATTTTTCACTTCTAGCGCCCCTAGAGCCCACAAGCGCCGCAGCACTGTCGCAAAGGAAAGCAATTGGCCAACCTTAAAACTAAACTAAAAACTAAACATTTAAAATGCTAAACGATCAACATTTCGAGACAACAGAGAGAAACGCAGTCATGTTACAACTTTCTGATGAGGAACTCGTCGTGGCAGAAGCCATTTCTCAATCTGAAGGTTGCAGCCTCCGGATGTCGTATTTCTAATACGTCATCAAGACTGTCTTATTTCACAATATTAACAATTACAAAGTTGACTATTATACTTAGTTAATCGTAAATTGTTGCAGTATGCTTATGACTTGCGAATGTAATGCTCAGTTTACCTTAATAACCCAGGCTTGATGACGTGTGCAGCCTGCATATTTGACCTCCGGAGGCTGCAGCCTTCCAATTCAGAAACGACCAGACGTATTTCCTTGCCTTTTTCCAAACAAATATTGTTGCATCCTCTCTCTCTCCCTCGCCACCAGGATTTTCCGCAATGGCGCTCGTTATTCCTCTTTTTTGTGTGAAAATCGCTCCAAATCCAAGTAAACCGATGCGTTTAGGTCTGCCGCTTTGTAATACGTCACGCGAGTGACAGCGGAACGCAGCAAATGAGGAAGAGAGAAGAGAGAAACGCTCGGATCTGATTGGTGAATGAATAGGGTTTGGTTTTACACTGTGAGCAAGTTTGAGTGCTATAGCATCCTGGATTGTAATGTAAATATCATAGACACAGTAAAAAGAAAGGTAAATACGTGAACACAGCATCTGAATACAGGGAACTGTATGCAATATAATCGCCGTAATTTATAAAGAACATCGCATTTATATATGAATCAACCGTTTATATAAAAAATTGCCTTAAAGGGGAATCGAACCCGGGTCGCCCGTGTCATAGGTCCGTGACACGAAAGACTGTGCCACAGAGTCACATATTAGAAACTGCTCTCTACACTCCTTAAGTAGCCTCCAGCAAAATTCACGTTAAAAACAAATTGTGTGGAGGAAGTGACGTATGCCGTAAAGCAGTCGAATTTTGTAGTTTTTTTTTGTGCTCTGGTTACTACCACAAACCCTAAGTTTTAAAATACGAGTAAAAGTGATACAGACCCCGTCAGGCTATGGTAGACATGTCATTCAACCTATTTAAAGTCGATGTACTATCACAAGGGTCTTGAAAATGTATTATGAAGGTTGAAAAATTACATGGTGTCACTTTAAATAGTTCACAAGAAAGAACAATCACAAATTTGAATACAAAGTCTTTGTATTAGGTAGAAATAAGTTAAAATGAGGAGTAAACTTATGCTGCGTACACTTCAGACGCAAAGCATTTTTTTTCGCTTGAGTTGAATATTTTCAACTTGCGCAAAAATGCATTTGGGGCAAATATCGCATGTTTTAACAGCAAGCGCGCCACCCAATTCCTGTAATTTGCAATTACATCTATTTGTTTCTTTGCATTGATGTGTATGTAATATCCTTGTGAATATTATTGATTATGCATTTGATGTGTACATCCCATTATGCTGCGTACACACCAAACGTGAAACATCGTGTTCCTCGCACTAGATTAAATGGGGAATTTAACTTTGTGTCATGTACAATTTTTTGCTTGAGTTAAATATTTTCAACTTGCGCGAAGACACATTTAAGGCAAATAGCGCATATTTTTGCGCCGCCCAATATGTACTCATGCAAATCATTGAATTTGCATTTGGTGTGTACGCCCCATTAGTGTTCAGACTTCTATCCTGGAGATTGACAAAAGATTTTAATGTCTCAAACTTGGCTTTTATTTAACAGGAAAGCAATTTCTGCTTTTTAAAGTCATATAAAAAAATTTTAATAATACCTTTTCAACTTTAAATGTATTGATCTATATTTTACCATACGTCAACACAACTGTCTTATTTGTTGCTATTATTATTTCACCTGGGGATTTTAACAAAAACATCTGAAAGTTAATCTTAAAATAAAATATAAGTAAAACACCCTCAAGTCTCACAACCTTTGAGCAATAAAATTTTTGTCCTTTGATTGAAATTATAAAAGCAATTTTATTGTCATGTAGCAGAACACAGAAAGCACTCTGGGATAAATACAGTTTTTGTGACCAATAAAATGCCATTTAGAATGACAACATGTCTTCCTCTAGAGGTGTCTTGCTGACACAAATCATTGCTTACTGATGTAACTAAAAAAAGAAAGACCCTTACATATGTCCTAACAAAAAATACAAAAGAAAACTGTGCTTGTCAAATACTTTTAGAGTTTTAACTATGGCTCATGCAAGCAAAAATTCTAGAACTGGAGATCTCGTAGTCCTTATGCTCCATAAAAAACTTCATGTAAACTAAATCATTAATCACCAAATGATTTATGAACAGTGGTCAACCATACCAGGCAGTGATATCTATAAAACAGGGTTCAGAGAGGAATCGATTTAATCTAGAGGCCATGTGTACAGATTTAAATCAAACCTAGTCAATGACAAGAACTGTCTGCAAGAGCTATACATCATGTAGACACATGACAGATTATTTATGAGTAACTATAAAAACCTGAACAAATAAGAATTTAAACGTACTTATGGGTTTGTTTTGCATCATTAGCGCTTAGTTAGCATCCCACACCATAAGAGTTGCGTTTTATTGAATTCAAATAAAAAATGCTGTTAATGGCTTCTGCGTAAAGTTAAATGGTGAAATACTGTATTAATGTTACCAGAGCCATAAATATATATCCTTTAGCAACCTACTGGAAGCGTCCAGTTAGGTGTTATCATCTGTCAGCAGCTTTTTGCAAAATAATCAGTAGATAGCATCATGCACTAATTAGCATATTTATAACGTTATCATGCCATATTAGCATTCAGCTACTTCCTGGAAAAGGACCGCTCCAAATTTTTGTTAAATCTGTTAGCACAGTCGATCACACAACTTTTCACATTTTAGACGCTTAAACTTTCTGCCACTCAGTGGGCATAACCGCAGTCACTTTCGCCAAAAGTGATGTCACGTGCATACCCTCAGGGGCGTAGCAAGCTTTTTAAAAGTGTGGGGGATGGATATATATCATTTTAAACTTGATATTAACGCACCAGAAACACGCGTATGTGCACCTGGGATGGAATTAAGCACCACCCATGACACAAACACACCCTCTCTTCCTTCATAGACCTCTTTCACAAACTGTAACATTCATTTTTCATTGCTCACCTGTGAAACTTTATGTCTCTCTCTCTCTCTTTAAACTGATGCGTCCAGCAACCTCATCTCCTAAACAAGGTGATAAAGGAATAAGGCTGTGGTACTAGCAAACCTTATTGAAACTTGAAAAGTAATATATTAAATTAATGCAAAAATGTATAATGGTAATAGGCTACCGTTGTTTAATGTCAACATTTATCAACGTCCAGCTTTCAACTTCACTTACAGGATTTCTCTTGAAAAAGGTGTCAATCTTCTCCTGCTTCTTTCTTTTCTGTAACGTTATCTTATTGATACTGCGTGACAAAAAGATAATGGTAAGCTCGATAGTGAAATGGGTCTGACAGGACTGTGACTGCTAAATTTTGCTACTTGTGCCCTGAAAAGCTTTTTCTCTGGTGGTCTAAATGATGTAACAATTTACCGTTTTTACATTAAAATAATATAGCCTACACTTTTCTTTCATTGTTTGCATAAGTTACCTGTTGGAGAACTATGTCATCATTTCTCATTGTTTTCTCCTCAACAAGTACAATCATACACAACAGGTAGTATTAACAAAGTATTCAGCTAATCAACAAACAATGCTCAAAATATCAAATCGATTGCAATTTGTCCCTCATCCTTGTCAATTCCCTGCCTTCTTCATCACAGGTTATACATTGCATGCCACATTGTCTACATGACCGAATTTAGCCAGCTGCTGAACAATAACCCAATTAGCATTAGTCCCAAACACATATCAAGCTTATTCAAAAACCTCAAAAGCATAGAGTTGATTAAAGTGTTTAATAAAGTTTTTTAAACACTCATTCAAAGTAGCCTAAGTTACCTGAAAAAGGGAGATGTAAATAAACAAAGTTCCCGCCTCCTCAGCGCGAGCTGACCGATCAATCTAACCCACCAAGAGAGGCGGGACTTAAGGCAGAACAGCCAATCATCAGCCGGTAACACTCAAAGCCGGCGTCATATTTGAGAGGGGAGGGGGAGAGAATGCAGCGCAGCGCAGCAGACAGAGAGCAGCCAGAGAAACGGAGGAGCGACTTTAATAAGGCGTTCTCTCAAAACTGCATAAAAAGTGTGGGTGTTGAACCCTCTCACCGGGAAAAGTGTGGGTGTTAAAACACCCACATCCCCCACGGGTGCGACGCTCCTGCATACCCTCTATTGCTTTGCAAATCGATTCAGCGTTCGAAACACTGCACACGCTGGCGACATCTGCAACAAGACCTGTCCAAACAATTTACACTTTTTACAAAAAATAGCAAGACTTTTTTTAAAAATATGTTTTTAAGAAAAATTTATTATTTAACTTAATTAATTAAATATAAACCATAAATAGTGTATTCTGTGTTTTTAGCTACACAGTCTCACAGAGGTTTGTGATATCTTTACGTAAATTTTTTATTCTTTTTTTTTGTGAAATTATCATGAATTTCCCTTTTTTTTGTGATCGTATTACGAATTTCTGTTCTTTTTCTGTTCTGTTTCTTCATTGTCGCTTTAGTTTAAGGTTAGATTTGGTGTTTGCATTAGAAAGTCACTTTGTGTATTGGTTTATACAATTTTTCTGATTTATTTTTTTTATGTCGCCTGGTGTTAGGGTTAGAGTTGGGTTTGGGTAGGGATGTAATTTTATGTAAATCTAGCTCTGAACCGAAGCAACAATGGTAATAAAATAGGGCAAAACAGCCGAGTAACCAATACGTGATAATGACACGAAAACAGAAATTCGTTATACGATCACCAAAAAAATGCGGAAATTCGTGATAATATCACAACAAAAGAAACAAAAATTTACGTGACTATATAACAAAACTTTGTGTGACTGGGTTGGTTTTTAGTTTTATTTAGGGCAAACAAATCATTAAAAACTTACTACGCTTTTAATTATGCACATGTTTGTCATTAAATCTGCTTGTTAACAAAAATTAGTTAAAATGGTAGTGTTATCAGTCTGAAGGATAAATGTTTTATGAACTTGCATAATAAAACTGACCCGAGTTCACCTATTACACACTGGTAATTTGTGATCAATTTTTAAAACAGTTATGACGTAATGACGCCTCATTTGCTAAAATCACGTGACTTGGCCACTTTTGAAACACGTTCCGAACCACTAGACTTGTTCGACTTCATGCGGCTCCGCAAGAACTGACAGGTGGTTAACATCGAACTATTGCGAGAGCGATTCGAAAATAGACTACTCCGTATGATTTCTCGAATCTCTCTCACGCTATCTTGACGTCATATGTCTGTCGGTTTTTCCGGCGCCGCATGAAGTCGAACACACCTGCCGATTCGAAACAAAAGATTCGTAAATGTTTCAAAGACTCATAAAGCGGTGTTTCGAAAGTGAACATCACTAGGCAACACTGTTTTAAACGCTCTTAAATTTGTCAGGTGATTAGCTTGCACTTCGTGAGCGCAGTGATGTGACGTTATTAACAGTGTTGGGAAAAGTTACTTTTAAAAGTAATGCATTATAATATTAAAGACAGTGGAGAAATGGCCGGAGTGGGACTTTTAGAAGATATAGCATCCTCGCATTTTAAAATAAAGACTGTTAGCTAGATGTCTTGCGATTTTGATTTGAAAAAAGACAAAAAAAAAATCAGCTCTAAATTAACTCTGCATTTCCAATATAAAGGTGAACTATGCAAAAGTTTTTTTTTTTTTAAATACAACCTTCCATCCATCAGAAACTACAATCCAGTTCAGATGAAGGAGGTAAGCAGCCTGCATAGTTGGCAGGTTGTAGTTTTTCTCATAGCGTCCCTGAAAAGTAATTAATCGGGAAATAACATCTCAATCTGCAATTATGGCAACATAAATCATTACAGGGTGATCGGGGTCACAGAATCAGATTTCAGAGAATTGAGTCAGGAAGTCAAATCACCGAAATTGAAAACCCCTACTGTACATTCAAAGCAGGAGATCATCTACACACGGCAAATAAAAAGAACGAGCATAAAGTAGATAAAACAACTTTCAACTCAAGTGACAGACACAAAACGGCACAGTTTCTCTTCAGTAAATTTGACTCACTATAGACTACTCGTTGGGTTTGGGCTGAATAATCATCTGGATGTAAATGTTATTCACTCCTGAGGTAAATTAGATTTTACAACAATGAAGTTTGTAATGGTTCTCAATGGCTCACTTCCAAACAACCTTGTTATAATTTATGTCTATTATCAAAAGAAATACTCGGCAGCAACCCCAAATCACTAATTTCTACATACTGCAGCTCTGTTACTTAACAGAAACATGATCGCTCCTGAAGCGCTGCAGATTTAAATTGTTTGCAACAAGCCATGTGTTGTCAGTAGTTGTTGAGACACTATGGATTGAATCTTTATTTTTACAGCAGAGTGTGCTTCATAATGTCATTTTGTCAATGCAAGCTAAGCGTGATGGATCTTGCCCTCAATCTCTCAAGTCTACCTGATCGAATCGGTTTCACAATGCCCATGCCTGAATGAAGAGGTCTTGGGTAAACAGATCAAGAACCATTGAAAGTTTTGACAGGCAGATAAAATATAAAAAAGAAAGTTTGTGATCACATGTCAAAAATGATCAAAATGCAAATCTCGGCAAAAAATAATCTCTTTCTGAGTATAGAAACTGGACTGTATCGAGTGGATCATTGACTTGTCAGCAAAATCTCAACTGCATCATGACAGTTTTCCCAACATTAAGCAGCTAATTGGCCTTTGTAAAGTTCTCATTATTGGTTAATGAATTTGAAAGAGTGCGGCCTATGTAAAGGTCATAGGAGAGGAATGACACCGCTTGTTATTGGGGCTTTTACATTCTCTGTATACCTGTTAAGCCTGTCAGATACCAAAATAATTTCCTCCATATCCGTATCATATTATTTAATGTTCATTCCAGAAATAGAGTTATATAAAGGTCTTTGTCCTATTTAAAAGTATCGTCTATTTTGAGATTATCGTCATTGGCCAATTAGCAAAATTATTAGCTCCCTCTAGTGTTCGTTTCTACGGAGCCCCTAAGGGGACATGGAGAAAAAAATGAAATAAAGTTTAGTTTTATGTGCTCACGTGAAACTTGCATGTGCTCACGTGAAACTTTCATGTGCAGATTTTTTTTAAGTTTAGTTTTGCGTGCTTGCGTGAAACTATCGCGTGCTCGCGTGAAACTATCGCGAACGCACGTGAAACTTTCGCTTTCATGTGCGCGCGTGATAGTTTCAGGTGAGTACGCGATAGGTTCAGGTGAGTACGCGATAGTTTCACGTGCTCGCGCGATAGCTTCACGTGAGCACGCGAAACTAAACTTAAAAAAAAAGTTCTCCACATGAAAGTTTCATATGAGCACACGAAACTAAACTATAGATTTTTTTACTCCAATGTCACCTTAGGGGCTCGGTACGTTTCAATTTATCAACTGCATTGAAAATGGATACTGAACAAATGTTGTTGTTTTTTGTGTGAAGTTTAAGTAAATTCTGTATAGATTGAGTTTAAGTTTACATTTCAAGTAGGAAGAATGTGGATGAATGTGACTTTATTGTTTATGAGAGAAAATAATTTGTATTTTAAGTATATTTAGTGATCAATACATCAGGCCAGCTTCACGTCGGTATGCAGGATGATCATAGAGTGCCACGGGGATGACATATTTTTGTATTTGAGTTTGCATTTTAGTACTTACGGTTCCATCGTTCCAATAGGGTTTTGGTTAAACTCCTTAAAGGTCAAATTTTTCCTGTGTTTTCGAAGCCTTGATTGTGTTTATGGTGCAAAAGTGTTCATGTTTCATGTGTAAAAAAACACAGTAATTTTTACACAATTTACATATCTCTGTAGTGCTGTTTTCACTGTCCTCAAAACGGTCTGATGTCTTCCTTGTTCTATGAATTCCCTCCTTCAAAAAAACGTAACAAGTTCTGATTGTGTAGTTAGTTTAGTGTATTGTGATTCGACTAGCAGCTCAGCTTAGCCAGAGCTGTTTGAGCTTAGATGGTGACTGATGTATTCCTGTGGGCGGAGTTTAGTCAAAAACTGGCCCTGTCCCAAATGGCGCACTTCATGTGGACTTTCGGTCTCGTGGCCTTAAATTGCACGTGCTCGCTTAGTCTACGAGTCTGTAGGGTGTCCCATCTCTCAAAGTGTGCTCATCAGTGCCCCCTTTGCCCTCTTGATGCGGTCTTCGGCAAAGCCTTCACTGCAGCAGGCTTCACGCACTTTACTAACCCTGAAGTCCTTGCAAAAGAGCAATCAGACCAATCAGACGACGGAGGGGAGGAGTTCACACTGACGGGCAGCTTCTCTTCCTATTTCTGGCGTGACGCTCGAGTCTGTCCTAAAATACGACTCCGTGCACCCACGTGGACTCGCATCAAGGGTCGCTTAAGTCTGTACTACATAATTTCATCAAAGTGTGGATTCTAAGGAGGACCACAAGTGCGGAGTGTGCCATTTGGGACAGGGCCATTGACGTCATTCAACCAGGAAGTAAAGGGCTGTAGTCCAAACCGGCTGTGCGCTGTAGGCTTTGAAAAGTGAATATATCACTTGGCATTGAACTTTGAGTTTTTATAAATTTGCAGGTATTACTCATGCTCTAACCTTACACACCAACTAAAGTTTGAAAAATGTGACCTTTAAATAAGATCTTGGGTTAACATAAGCCAAAAGTTTTATTTTATGACATAAAATACACTGGTAATACCCCCATTCATGACTTTTTTAAGTGTCTAAAAGGCGTTGCTATCAAGATGCTACATGTGACTTAAGACTTTGTCAAGGACTTTAAAGGTCAACACGCATGTAGAACTCAAAAACAACGCAACATGGGTACAGTACCCAACAACAGAGGCAGACTCTCCTTAAGTATTTTTACTTTCTACATAAAAGTAATTTTTTAAGTATTCGTATTTTATCCGTGTTTTTTTTTTAAAACATACATTCCAAAGCATATCATCATAATTTTTACTCCACTACATTTCATAATTTCAAGTTTTTGGTTTATATTTAACATTTAAGTACATTAAACATCTAGTATTTTTTTACTTTTACTTAAGTAAAAAGTACTTTTGTACTTTTACTCAAGAAAAGTAAAAGTACACAACTTAATGTTATTAGGTATTAAATCAATTTGAATATGCAATATATAAGGAATACACAGGATGATTCTATGCTTTAGAATGTAGTGAAAACATTTTTGTAATATAAAGTGAACTTTTTCCCAAGACAAACAGAAAATTTACTTAAAATACTCAAGTAGTGTCCGCCTCTGCCCAACAAACATTCCTCCTCAGAGTATTTCTTATGAGGGAACCTGTTTTTAAACGTGTTTAATAAAGTTTGAAAAAGTTGTCGGAATCTTGGTGGTGATGACATTGAGACCGTGGTGTGGTTCACTTTTAGCCTAATGCTACGTACACACTAAACACGGAGCATCGCATTACTCGTTCTAGATTACTCGCGGGATTTAACTTTGTGTCATGCAAATTTTTCGCTCGAAGACGCGTTTGAGGTGAATAGTGCGTGTTTTCGCGGTAAACGCGCCGCCCATATCGCGTCATTCTCATCGGCCCACGCGAGGACACGTCTGATCGCGTCTTTGCTTTGACTTTGTATGTTATATACTCGCGCAAATCGTTGAACTCGCGTCTGGTGTAAACCCACAGGTAGGTTAGCTTTTAATTTCTACAAAACACATTTAGACTTTAAAATTCTTAAAGAACACGTATTATCCAATTCACGTTTTTACATTTCCTTTGGTGTGTAAGTGTGTATGAGTACATGTTAACGATATGCAAAAGGTACAAACCCCAAAGTAAACGATGACGCGAGTTATCGTCTCCAACACAAATCTCTTTTCTTGGACTACAACAAAAACACGAATGTAGGCAACAGTTTAATTCCTGGGCCTGTTAACGTGGACACGACAGTCATAAACTCTGCAAACACATTGTATTCTACCAAATACACAAAATAACTAAAGGTGCTCTTTAAAAGTTGTATTCATCTGTAAAGAGTATCTTGTTGTACAAAATGTGCAAGTGTCATTAACTTTTTTTGTTGCGACAATCCCAAAGTCTTAAAAACAGAATGGGCTCTTTGGCAAGGGAACCAGTATCTCGCTAACTTCCAGGTTGGCTTCCAAAAATGCATCATCCCTGCAGCACTCTATTGGTACTCGCATGTTTTCTGACTGCGTGTTTCATCATGACCCATATGACGACTAGCTACGAGATCAACGAGAACCAATGATCGTCTTACATACATACATAAAGCCCAGCGTGCCCCCATTTTAGTTCTAGATGTGTTTACATTCAAACATGACGTTTCGATCGTATGCTTAAAATAAGAAACAAATCATTTCACTTCAAAAAACAAATCTTAGCTCACCAGAGTCGGAGTATGGATTTCTTTTTCTGATGATGGATGGACTTCAAAGAAATGGGTACTATTCAGGGCCATTATGAAGCTGGAAAGACCCAGGAGTGTATATTAAATTTATTATAACTCTAAATGTATATGTGAATAAAGTTATAAACTAGGATGAATGGGGGGAGTAAAATATAGGCTGATATTTATTATAGGGTGAGATATTTCTCTTTTAACAATGTAACGAAGGAGAGAAAATAAATGTATACAATTTAATGTTACAATTATTAATGTCCTTGTTTAATTATGCAAATTACAGCTATATAGTGCTACAACTATCTAATTAGATGATGTCACTAAACAACGAATATAAAGTTGAGAAAAGTTCTGCGTCCAGGCAGGAGTCCAAATAAAGTGCAGTTAAAGCAAAGTATCTACAAGAGCGCTTTCATTTGAAAACGAGAGTCAATTTCATTAACCATGAATATCTCGCTCATCCAAACAGGACATAATGCAAAGGAATTCATTAAGATATTAATTAGACGCTCAAAAATTGCCCTTTTGGTTAATGATATTTAAATTGAAAATTGAGGAAATTTGTAGAAGGCGGGTAATGTAAATTTGCACAGTCATGCAGCAAACATTTTCCCATTACAGAACTTGGAGACATCAGGAGAACTGAACTGTCACCAAAGACGCACTGGCTGCAGAGCTGTACCCGTGTGCCGCTAACTACTGCCTTCACACCAATCCGGTTGAAGCTTCATCTTGTCATGCTCATAAGGAACTTCATCGTGCCTGCTTGTTGATAACGAATGCAAGTCACTGACAGAGAAATATACGGCAACACCAAATTAGTGGCACATCCTTGGGCGATAACACACTGCCATCTCACTGCCAACCAAATTAGGGTAATACAGCCTCTCAATCACGCTGTGAGATCTTCTCCTTTCTCACAATTAAAGAAATGTCACACGTTCACCCTTCACAACACATACCTACACATCTCACAGCTTCTTTAATGAAATATCGCACCGGTGCGCACGGTGAAATTTGATCCCGATTAGAAGAATTCCCCTTTTTGCAACAACAAGAGGGATCTGTGCGGCGCTTGTGCGACAAAAGGCCATGAGTCTTTTATAGAGGGGGTTTACATGTACTAATCCCAGCTTAAATCAGTCTTTATGCGCCTTTAAAGGAATTATTTACCTGAAAAGTCATAATTTACTGATCCTCATCTTGTTTTTAACCCATATGTGGTTATTTTGTCAGTAGAGCATAACAGGTGAATTTTTTAACTCATACATAAAGCAAAATGATGCATATATTTGTCAAAGAAATATAGTACGACAGTCCATAAGGCTGTGCTATATTCTTTAAGATCTAATCCATAAAATAAGCAAGCAATGGGTTTCGTGATCTACTTATTTCAATTTGATTAACCCTTAACTGGCGCTGTCCAGTGAGCGGGACACCTGGGTTTACTTCAAAATTTTGCATGTACATTTTAATCGTATCTTGACAAATTATATATCGTTGGAAAAGTCTAAGAATGTATTTTTCATGTTTTAATATTAGCAGTAATAATAAAGCAGTGACAGTAATTTATTAATTTGTGACATGCAGCATTGGAGTATGCACCAAACTGCTGACACCTAGTGGCAATTGTTGGTAAAACCACTAAAAGTGTAACCGTGGGTTCACACCAGCCGCGTTTGAGGCGTCAAATTCGCGTCTACAGCGTCTAGTTTGCCACTTGAACATTTTGAGTTTACTCGCATCATTTGCACGTGAAATTCTTGTCATCAAAACATTCACACGGAAATTTGCGTCATGGGAGGCGTTTCTGCGACTCCACTCGCTTTCTGTAATCACGTCACTACTAGAGCAAGTGGTGAACGTGGCGCGTTTTTCCGCCAGAGTTTAAATTGATAACTTCCGGGTTTCCCTCGACAACGCTCAAATTGCGCCTTTGAGGCGTAATCGTGTCTACCGCGTCGTGCTAAACGCCTCATTCGTGCCGCGAGACCTACAGACGCGCGTCAACGCGTATTCACATTGACTTAACATTGAAATAACTCACGTTTGACGCCTCTACTGCGGCTGGTCTGAACGCAGCATTACACAAACCTTTTTTATTTTTTTGTGAAACTTTCATTTTTTTTTCATTTGTGCATTATTTTTATGTATTTTTTATGTTTTATGTTTTTTATGTAAAAAATGTAAACTGTTATAACTTTTTTTATGTCATATTTTCACTTCCGTGACAAACTTTTATGTGTCTTCTTTAACAGTCCCTCCAGAAAAACATGATTATGCGATCGCATGATTTAACGCATAATAAGCCAAAGTCTGCATATTTATGCAGAGGCCGCATTTTTTCAAATACGCCGCACTTTCGCAGCATAAATTGCAGATTTCCGTGCGCAAATTTTTTTTGAAAAATTTTGCATTTACTTAACACAAGCGCAGCCATGTGCCCTGTTACCATGGGAACGTTATGAATTAACCTGATTATGTGGTGTTAAGTTCTCGCAGTTTTTGCAAGTTCCCGCAATTTTTGCAAGTTCCCACAATTTCATGGCATAAAATTGCATAAATATCCTACATATTCCATTGCATTTTTTTAAGAAACGTGCCGCAAGATCAAGGATTTTTCCCTGCAAAATCTAACAAAAAACTCAACGTTTTTCTGAAAGGACTGCTTTAAAACCAAGATAAGGCTTCCAGATAAAAAAAGAGATGCCAGATTTATATTAATTTAAAGATGTACATCACAACAAGGTCAATCAACACTAACAACACTTTTTCATTAAATAAAATTCTCCCTGTGTCTCACAGACAAACTAACAGAACGACATGAGTGTGGGTAAATAATCATTTTTTGGGTGAAATATTCTTTTACTATCAGCTTCTGATAGCAAGAAAATCCCATCTGCAACTTCACAGCATGAACAGCTATCTCACAAGCGCTAGAGCAAAACAATATATGAATATATAAATAGAAAATGGACGGCAAAAAATAAAGACATCTTTATTGGTGTATTATCACTACAGGCACACTGAATTTAACAATGCTTGTAGCTTCAAGCTAATGCTCTGTATCTCACCGAGCGCCAGCAATTTACATGTTTGTTGTCCCCACAAATAATGGCGCCGTGCTGTTAAGATTCAGATCTCGCACGGTAACCTCGAATTGTGACTTTTTCCAGGAAACAAACCATCTGGATAAGGGCAGTGTTTTTATTAGCAATTGGCCACAGCCAAACAGCCACTCATTATCAGGATAATACACAGAAGTACCTGCTTATTAGTGCCAAGTCCAGCCTGAAGGACGTTTAACAAGAGGAATAACATTACAATCCTGATTCTTACCTCTAACAGAGAATACTGACCCTGTGAAAATGTACTGCAAAACTGTTATACGGTTATATCTGTGACCCTGAACTAGAAAAACAGTCTTAAGTATATATTACAACAATAAATTGTATGGGTCAAAATAATTTTTTTTAATGCCCAAAATAATTAAAGATCATGTTCCATGAAGATATTTTGTACATTTCCTACTGTAAATATATTTTTTGCACGCTCTGATTCCAGATTTTCTCGGCCAAATATTGTCCTATCCTAACAAATCATACATCAATGAAAAGCTTATTTATTTAGATTTCAGATTATGTTTAAATCTAAATTAAAAAAAAAAATTACCACATGACTAGTTTTGTGGTCCAGGGTCACATATTTTTATCCTTTTTACTGACCTAAATAGACACTCATTAGGGGTGCGCCCCAGACACACAAACATGACACACACACATTGTTTTGATTTTTAATTGTTTTAAAAAAAATGATAACATGGCTAACAGTTAAATAGTACAACTAAACGATTTTATTTTGTATGAATTTGCATTATATATTTAACTTTTTGGTAACATGTTAAAATAGCTTTCCTCTCTGTCCAACTTTAGGGGGGCGGCGCCCCAGCACCCCCTATTCACCAGCTGCCACTGCTAAGTATAAGTAATTGTATGATCTGGTTTTTATTGCTAAAAAATGTTTGCATATTAAATAATAAGATGATGAAATTAAGTTAACACTTTTCTCCATCACAAAGTATTTTTTGTATCATTCCAGACTCTCACTCCAGCATCTCCAGTTTTTACTTGGACCACGTTGAATGTTTTTACCTGCACTGGTTTTGTTCCTGTCTTTGCCCTTTCTATTTCCCTTCAATAGACACTCTTTGCTCGAGGAAGAGAGTGTGAGGGAAGCAGCTGTTGAAATATTTATTGATCTGGGTTTGTGTATCTCACTGCTTATTTATTGTCTTCTGTCTCTCTTGCCCTCCTCCAGAGCAAAGCAACAAGGTTCAACGCTGCCAGCTGTCAGAGACAGAGGTGGGAATCAAATCCGCTGCACAAACCTCCTATTTTCAATTCAATTCAATTTTATTTATATAGCGCTTTTCACAATTGTTAATTGTTGCAAAGCAGCTTTACATGAGTAGATGTAGAGGAGAACATTGAAAATCAATACATAGTATAAGAAGTAGAATATAGCGGCTAAGGATAAAAAACCGTGTAAGCGAGCATATTAACAATGTAACGTGTACAGTAAAGTGCTAAGTTAAGCCAAAGTTGGCTGACTCTCCCTGGGACTAAAAAACCCCCTAGGAGAAAACCCAATGGGAAAAAATCCTAGAAGGACAAAAAACCCTAGGGAGAGATTAATATTTATATTTATAATATATAGACACGGTAGGGATAGGAAGCGTGTAAGCGGATTAAACTGGTTCAGCCGGTGGCCGTTGGTCGCGCATCGGTTGGGCGTCACGTTGAAGGACAGCCATTCCTTCATTCCTTCCGACATTTAGCATGTCGATCTCTTCAGTTCAACCACAGAGAGTGAAAGATAGCTGGTGATGCAATGCTATGGTGATGAGAGAATCTATGACTGCCTGAAGGAAGAGGGGTTTCAATATAAAACATCTAGGCCCGCACGGGGAGGGCTTTTACTGTGAAACATATGACTGAGTACGTTTACATGCACAGCATAAGCGGATAACTATCAAAAATCTGCTTATTACAGAAATAAGCCGGCTATGCAGACAACTGCGTTTACATGGGACTTGCAAAATTATCAGTTTTCTCGCAGGCAGTGACGTCACCACCTATAGTACACAATAGTCGTTCAAAAAGTCAACGGCATATCTGTCTAAAGCTGTACTGTTGTATCTCTTCTCGTGTCTACAGAACCTGTAAATGTAGCATGAGCTTCTATTTTAACAGTTTCTCTGCCAACTGCTTTAGTCGAGCGGAGACTTTTATACGTTACTTTGCGCTTACTTCCGCGTGTGACGTTTATCTTTCATAAGCGGAGACATGCGCACATGGACAAAACCGTGAGAAACCCGGTTAAGGTGTTTACATGCCACGCGAAATCGGCGTAATGAGCAAAAAACTACCTGTGCCGATCGGTTTTTGCTTACGCCGTTTATGAGCTTTCCCCGATTAAAGAAAACAGTTTTACGCGTTTACATGACCCCACGTGTTATCAGTTTATTAAGCATAATCGGCGTAAGACTGTGCATGTAAACGCACTCACTGTGAGGAGGTGGCATTTCACATCTGTGACCTGCCTGCATGGGGAGGAGTTTCACAGCGAAATGTCTATGCCTATGAGGAGGAGGAGTTTCAATGCAAAACATCTGTGACCCGCCCACAAGGGGAGGGGTTTAACAGTGGAACATATGACTATGAGAAGGAGGTGTTTCAATGCAAAACACCTGTGAGCCACATTCAGGGGAGGAGTTTTGATTCTGTACATCAATGACCCGCCTGCATTGGGAGGGGTTTTACTGTGAAACATCTACTGTCTGGCTCTGTCACAAATGGGCACTAAATGTGGACTTTCAGTCTTTGCCTTAAATTGCACGTGCTCATTTAGTCTACGAGTCCGTAGGGTGTCCCATTTGTCATTTTTATGCTCCGAAGTGTGCTCATCAGCGCCCCCTCTGCACCTTTGATGCATTCTTCGGCAAAGCTCGCACTGCTGCAGGCTCCACGCACTTTACCAACCCAGAAGTCCTTGTGAAAGAGCAATCAGACGACGGATGGGAGGAGTTTATACTGATCGACAACTTCTCTTCCTACTTCTGGCGTGACGTTCGAGTATGTCCCAAAATACAACTCCCGTGCACCTTCGTGGACTCGCGTCAAGGGTCCCTAAAGTCTGCACTACATGATGTCATCAAAGTGTGGACTCTGAGGAAGTCCACAAGTCTGGAGTGTGCCATTTGGGACAGGGCCTATGACTGTGAGACCTCTACCAACTGTACCAACTACTAATTTAACTAGTTGGACATCACATTACTAAATTAATATTCATGAGTTAAGCTGATAAAATGAATAAATGATTACAGAAATAATATTCTTCCCAAACTGTCAAATCCGTTCCACTATAGGAAAGCTGTAATAGATTAAACATCGTTCCACAATTTAGCTACAACCTTAACTTCCACGCTGCTGCTTCTGCAAATCCATTCCACTTGGTTCATTAAGTAACTCCATTTCGTGTTTTCCTACTATTGCCTAATGCACTAGATCAGGCTTCCCCAAATCTTACCCTGCAGGGCCGGAGCACTACAGAGTTTAGATCCAACCCTAATCAAACTTACCCACCTGTGATTGTCTAGTGATCATAAAGACCTTGATTCGCTTGCTCAGGTGTGTTTGATCAGGGTTGGAGCTCTGCAGTGCTCCAGCCCTCCAGGGTAAGATTTGGGGAACCCTGCACTAGAAGGATCCCGTTAAATTTCGGTGAGCCACATTATTATATTTTTATTTTTTTGCTTCCAACGCCTATTATTGCAAATGTCTCATTTTTACAGCTTTTAAGCTGTAGTTTAGAGATTAGATGTGAGAACAGCTGTATAGAAACACAAGCAACTGCTACTGAAAGAAACAAGGTTCTGTTTTCATACCCGCTGCTACAAAATCACCATCATTTCACTTTCATTACAGATCTGCTGTGGTATAATAACTCAACATTAATTATTAAATTACCGCCATTAACTTTGTGCACTGAGGGTCTTGTATGTTTTGCAGTCTGACGCTGGTGTAACACAGGACACATGAAGACACACGTGTGTCTATTAGGAGACACGGCTGGCATTAGTGTTGAAGCTGTTGTCATTGATTCCTGGCCGAGCACCTTGTCTCCAGTAATGAGGACAGGGAAAGTGCAAAGACCCTCGTTCATGTAGGTCCCTCAGGACAAAAACCTCACTCCAATCTTCGACATCGCTCGCACGCTCACCACACAACTCCTTTCACACAACCCTTATTAGATTCTCTCATTGTGCCTTCTGTAAAAGATATTTATCTTCACACATTGGTATGAATATCAACTAGGACTGTCAAATTACATAGATGGGTGATGAATTAAGTAAACATTATCATTATATTATTAAGTAAAAGTTTGTAAATCTTTGACTACACATTTTGGGTTTGCACAACTGTGCTTTTTTCATTGTTATATTAAATGCACACATGCATCATTCGCTTTTGGCTGTTGCATCATGTCTCGCTGTTTTTCAGCATCTTTTAAGACATCATGCCAAGATCGAATTATTTCAAAGGTGTCTCAGGAGGCCCGGGCTGGGATGGTAAATCTCACAAACATGCTCTGCATTGAGGCGGTGGCCTACTTTAAGCCTGAGTGTTTCTGTAGTTAAATTTTCTATTCTGAAGGCCAAGCAGAAGAGTTATACGCTTCAATAATGCGCGCAGCTAGGCAACTGGGTGCCGACTATGCAATAGACAGCGATGTGAGGGTCAATGAGCAAAATTGATTAAATGCATTATTCTATCATCACATTTTCTTTAAATAATTAACAGCACTAAATTAATGACAGCTATGATGTAAAATGTATACTGGAACAGATTCTTCTTTGGAAACGTTCAGATTCATCCTGTTTGTTTAGCATATAAGAGCCACAGGGCTACAATCCTCCGTGTACACTCGGCCTGTATATGGACACGCATTCATGCCATGCATGGCTGCTTGTCGGCTAAGAATATTTATGTGCGAGTGAGGACGGTGTGCTTCTCACCCCACTTATTTCTGCCTGTACCTCCACTCTGCCACTTCAATGATCTCTCGCCTGCTCTGTTAAATAAAACATGGGCCTTTTTATTATTATTTGAGTGAAGCCGTGTCTTCATAGACATATGCATGGGAGGTTCAGCTCATGTGGCTCAAATGAGAATTGCAGAAGAGTAAGCATAAAGATGCTCACAAAATCTATTTTACAATCGGAAACCCGTTTAATCTCCAAATCCGCACGGTTTATTATAAATTAGGGATGCACCGATATATCAGCCTATAATATGTATAACAGTGGCGGCCGGTGACTTCTTATTCGAGGGTTGCAAATCAAAAATATGTGTTCGGAGTGTCATGTGAACCATGTGCATCATGCATCATTTAAAACACATGCATGCTGCACACATGTCGAAACAGTTTATAATAAAAGAGATGCTCACGTTCAGAAAATACTCACAAGAGACTAACTAAACACTAAACTCTGATTACACATGAGATTAAGCGAGTATCTGGCAAACATGAGCTTCTCTTTTATCATCAACCCTTAAGACGCGTGTGCAACAGGCATGTATTTTGACATGACACATGATGCACATAAGTTTACATGACGTGCCGAACACATATTTTGACATGACAGGCTAAATACACGTTGTGTTGAGCTTTGCATAGTGCGCCCTTGAAAAAGAAGTCGCCAGCCGCAACTGCTGTATAATCTGGAAAATAACAAAGTTTGCATGCTCTGCACTTCTAGGATTTCATGAAACAATACTTGAATGAATGAGTAAAAGGCAAAACTATCAGTAACACTATTGATAGATGTCATTCAAAGTAATCAAATATCAGTATCGGAACAGACCATTTATATCGGTGCGTCCCATCCCAGGCAGAAAATAGGACAATATTTGTGGCTGTTTTATGGAGACAAAGAAGAGCTAAACTAGCGGTGGGCCGATACGATATTCGGTATCGATATAAGTGCGGTATTGTCGCAAATCCGATCCAATACCAACACTGACCTTGTAATGGCAACTAGGGGGAAAAACCCAACTTGCTGAGCAACATGAATTTGCACAAAGTTGCACTTAAAATTGTCCAAAGTTACACCTTAAATCTCATTTTGAATTTTTGTGCTGACTAACTTAAAATGTTGCTACTAGTCTGGGGTGCGTTTCCCGAAATCATTGTTAGCCAACTACAGTCGCAAGTTCTATCGTTTCAGAATAGTTCACCGATGCGGTGTTTCCCGAAAGCATCGTTCCAGCAGACTTTGCAAACTGCATCGCAAAGCTGTGTCGTTGAAACGACAGCTCTTCACCTGTCATTAGAAGCATCGTTCCTTATTATTATAATATGAAGACTTGCGTTGATCATGCTTTTAAACAAAATAAGCAAAAAAACATGTAGTGCATTCTATATCCATCATTCTTTATACGACGAATGTGCGACAAAGTTACTATGCTTTTGGGAAACATGTCGTGACAAGGTAGTTTGTTTCTCCAACTATGCATCATACTATGTTGGTTCAGCAGCGAGTTACGTTGTTGTTTGAGAAACGCACCCCTGTTTGAAACATTTAAATATAAATGAAGCAGCAGTATTGCACAATGTTTCATTGAGTTTGAATTTGTCATTTGTTGCACAGTAAAACTTTTGAGTTCTGTAGCTCTGTTTAAGCTTTTTGTACGGCCAACATTGTATTATATGCAGCTTAATTTATTTAAAGGGCGATAAAGATGGTATTGGATCGCCATCGACAGATACTCAAGGTTCTGGTATCGACATCGATATCAGACATGAAAAAGTGGTATCGGCACAGCGGTAAGCTAAACCTCACACGCTCTGCACCTATGAGTTCCTGTACATGCAGCAAGTTTGTCATCTTTCATTTATCAAAGGCAGGTCACCGAAAGTTGAAGTTCCTCTGAATGTTCTTCTTATCAAAGATTCAAGCTGTGCCACATTTCAGCACATTCCGTTCTTTTAGTGCAAAAGCCTGCTTTTTTGGTCAAATATGCTCATCCTAAACTGTACCTTAAGTCAAAATGCTGCAATACAACACCGACCTTAATTTTATTTAGAAGAGACACTTGTGCATTGTGTGTCTAGTGATCTAGCAGCAGTAATTCATCAAAAATGATGATTAATGATGGAGAAGAACATCATAATGGCATATATCCATTATGCGAAGCAGTCTAGCATTTTGAAAAGCAAATTCAGACGCTCGGTTCATGGATTGAGTGGTACAAGTATTCTAATGCATGCCCAATATCCAAGCACTCACGAGAACCGGCCTGCGAGATAGGGAATTGCTGCATGCAAATTGTATTCAGCCCAAATTTTTGGCCGTGGTTGCATTGTTGTCTGATTTGCATAGTTTCTTTAATGTATTGGGTGCCAAAACAATGCAGACAGTGCGTACAAATGAACAATGCTTTAGTAGTCACAATTTATTCTTTGTGAATTCCCTCATCGTGTGGAAAATGTTTACAAATCCGCCTGCTTGCCATAGAAAAACATTTTAAGATCACCCGATCTCCAAAGAAAACGCCATCTGTCTGTCCTGCTTCCTACAGGTGTAATAATCACATGCCCAACCCCGGGCTCGAAGCCCAGTGACTTGTCATTAATCTAGCGAATCGGCCCACCCCATCGCTGCCTTGACGTCAACGCCACCGGATGCGCGGATCGGGTCCTATACCAAAGGACGGCAGAAAAGCAACAACACAGTTCCAGAAAGTACACGGAGAGCCAAATAACATTCGCGGGCCAGGCCTGGAGAGCTCTGCATTGTAGTTCAGAGACTGGATTTGAAAAGAGAGCCAGTTTTGAAAGACATGGCATCTGTTTTGGCTGGCAGCGGTTGGACTTCATTGCTCTTTTTCTGCCAGCCAACAATCTTGGTCCAGCAGGGGAAGTGGGAGATGAGCAAACATGGGCTATACACATTTGCCCGTGTGCCCCATGTGTCGCATTAACGGTGACAGCACGTTATAATGTACAGATTCAGATACTAACCACTGCAACCTGTCAACATGTCTTTAGGAGAAGTGATAATGTCATCCATTACTGAAAAATCACAGGTTTCAATAATGTATGGAAGCTTAATCATTAGAGCTGTCAATCAATTACAGATAAATTCACATACAGTACTTGAATGTGTAACCAGAAAAAAAAACTCAATGAGGATCATTTAAAAACATTTTTGAGAGACATTACAAAACATGGCTTAAGAGGTCAATATATTACTTGCACTGTATAATTTTAATACCTTTGAGTATAAGCCCGGGCTACAGTCCACACCAATCTATTTTGCACATACTGTATGCAAAATGTTTTTATAATTAATTACACTATTAAAAAGTATTTCATTTCAAGTATATGCCTATTAAATGAAGCTGTTGGTATGGTGTTTACTCATAAAAGTAAATACATTAAATGCTATATAAGATATGTTAACTAACTACACAATAAGAGAAGATACACATACTCTTAAAAATAAACCCTTGCTGGATGTTCCCATGCAACAATGCAACCCTTAATACCGTAGTACGATGCATCATTGGAGAAACTAACTAGCTCGTCACGACTGTTTCCTGAAAACATAGTAACTGTTGCACATCCGTTGTCCGAATCATATACAAGGCATGTCCTGCCAAATTGTTGACCTTTGTGTTATAATTAGGGCTGTCCCAATGATTAAATAATCATCTCATCGCGATTGTATGACCTCATCGCGATGATTTCAGATCACCGCAATGATTGCACATATCTCTAAAAAACACAAGGGGGAGCTGCAGCGCCTGTATAAATGAGAAATTATCAGATTACTTTTAAATAATGTGTTATGTGTATTAATATTTACTGCCAGGTAAACCTTGCAAAGTATTTAAATAGTGCTGGGCAAAGATTAATCGCGATTAATCGCATACAAAATAAAAGTATTTTTTTGCATAATATATGTGTGTGTGTGCTGTGTGTAATTATTATGTATATTTAAACACACACACATACATGTATACATTTCAGAATTATATATATTTATTTATTTATTTATTAAAAAAAGGAATATATAGTATTATAGAAAATATATAAATAAATATATATGCACATGTAAATGTTTCTTAAATACATACATGAATGTGTGTGTATTTATATTTACATAATAATTATTACACACAGAACACACTTGTATATTATGTTACAAATTCCTTTTATTTTGTATGCGATTAATCGCGATTAATCTTGGCCCAGCACTATATTTAATGTAAATAATCACAACAATGTGTGAAAATTATTTCATGAAAAAAAACAAAAAATGTATGAGAATTAAATGTCAAAGCATTAAAATAATTACAATGACAATTAATCGTCATAATCTTCAAAGTACTAAAACAGGCAATTCATTGTCATAATCGTCTCTACCCACGTCCCACCTTTTTGCCCATTTTCGGTTATCCGCGAGTGATGCGCCGTGATGTGCTGCCAAGATGGCGACGCCCCCCTAACTATTGGCTTCAAAAAAGCTCTTTGTGCTTTTTCGTCCATCATTTTTACCGTCTATAAGTTAAACCAACCCATTATTTTTACATTATTAGTGTACATATTGACCTGTCTATTTCAACTAAATCAAGAGTAAATTGTAAACTCATAAATGAGTTCAGCATTTCGCAAAATATTTTACTATAAGTGATTTGAACATGGCTTTCCCAAGCTCCAATTTAAATCTGGGCTGAAAAATGGAAATGCAATGCACCTTCATTTTGTATACCTTTTATACTTTTTCTGCTTTTTTACATCACATTTTTACGTCTGCACCATCAGGGTGTGTCGAATTTCTCTTTTAGACAATGCCTGATAGTGAGAAAGACATAAAAATTGTGCAAAAGGAAGCAATTACAAAAATGATTTACTGTAATAAAGGATAAGAAAGTGAAAATGAATAAAAGTCTCAAACAGTTATTTTGTGTTTGTTTTATGTGTTAAATTAACAAGTTCCCCTTTGTTTTGTTGTTTACTACATTAGTTGTTCTGAAAATTCAAAGTATAGTCAATATACTGAAGTGATACAGAAGCAAAAATAAAACAGACGCAAGTGCAGAAAGGAAACAGGGTTCGATTTCAGTATGCCGCTGCTGTTAAATCACCATCATTTCACCATCATTATGACTCTGCTGTAGGTTTGTATCAAAGCAATCCATCCTCGCAGAAGCGAACTGCAATTGACGACGTATAATTTGCATCTGTGCATGCTCATGGTCACACTTATTACAGTGAAATATATTTCTCATAATCGCTCGTCTGCTTTGGAGACCAGGTTGCATTCTTTACATTCATTGTGGTTATCACACTGCTTAGTTTTGGTGGTAAAGCCAAAAATCAATTGCCTTTAATAACAATAACATAGTAAAACTGTGTTTTTGTTACTACAGCAGCTACAGTGGTAAACATCTGCTTCTACGACCCTTGGTGGCACTCTGGTTGATGATGCAAGTCTACTGCAGTGTGAACCCAAAGGTGTAATGTGAAAATTGATACAGTAATGTAATGAAATTAACATTCGAGTGTGAAAACAAACAAAACAAATGCCTCGATCTTCATTTATAACAATCTTAACAACATTTATGCTCCTTAGTGTTCCTGTATAGCTCATTGGTACAGGTCATTGGGTTCGAACGCAAGGAAATGCTCATTCATAAAATGTTTACCTTGTAGTGCACTGTAAGTCGCTTTGGATAAAAGCATCTGCC
Organism: Paramisgurnus dabryanus; assembly: GCF_030506205.2. Lineage (NCBI taxonomy): Eukaryota > Metazoa > Chordata > Actinopteri > Cypriniformes > Cobitidae > Paramisgurnus > Paramisgurnus dabryanus. The sequence continues at coordinate 2,668,604 of NC_133349.1, forward strand.
AAATGTAATGTAAATGTATTTTAAACATTGACTAGTTACAGTAGATATGAGGCAGGGTTGCTTTAATATTGCATTAATTTTAAAAATCAGTCACAGTCTCTAAAATCAGCCAAGGCCACATTCAGAGACATAACTTCATTGGATAACAAAAAAGCTATTAAGCATAGCAATCTCTGTCTTTTTGAAATCTGCTTTGTTTGGGTCAAGGGGAAAGCCAGTGGCATGTCGAATTAACATGTGGGTCATGTGATCTGCTCAAAGGTACAAAACCAGGGCACAGAACCAGACATCTTCCAAATACTGATGTGCTATACACAACAGACCAATGCATCATTGTTGAAAAAGTAACATCAGGGAAAATCGAATGCATTTTAAGGACAGGGATCCGACAGCTTTACATAAATAAATGTGATGGTAACAGACTTTACTATGATTTTTATCATTGCAATTTATGCACCATAGTGCTAATAGACTACACCACGATCAAGAAAAAAAAAACAAGATAATGTCATGCTTCTGTTTTGAAAAGTGTGGTCAAATGATTAGGCTTCATTGTGCGTTCACATTTCAGTAAGCCCAGTCTCGCATTTTTTCAAAATATTTTGTGCAAATAAATTTCTAATCACTTTAGTTCACAATAAAAACCTTTCTAAACTAATTCTGACTACTGGTCAACAAACGAATGACTATGTGTTGGTTTTCATGTAAGGACTGATGAACTGCAAGCGTTGTATTACTGAGTGTCTTTCTGACTTTTGGGGTTTGGAGGTTAAAGGTGCTGGAAATTATTTCAGCTGTTTTGCTAACATCAGCAACATGAGGTTCCAACAAAACCCTTTAACCCCCAAAAGACATACCAGCAAAGTCAAAATTGCAAAATGATTCACTATCTATCCAAGATAGATAGATAGATAGATAGATAGATAGATAGATAGATAGATAGATAGATAGATAGATAGATAGATAGATAGATAGATAGATAGATAGATAGATAGATAGATAGATAGATAGATAGATAGATAGATAGATGGAAATTTAATGTGACACAAATGTATGGGCTAGTAACTGCGAGCGAGTATAAATGATGTGGTCAGTACATATCAAATTATCAGACGCCTGAATCAATTTCCCTTGTGCAGAACTGCTGAATTGTGAGAAAAAAAAACATAATGAGTTTCAGACAGATTTTCCCCTGAGCAAACATCATCGGTGTTAAGTCTGTAGTGGAGCAAACTCTCAGACAGGGCATCCCGCTCACCCCTCCCACCAACAAAAAACGACACGCTGTCACGCAAATAAAACAATTCTGTTCCCTTACACACCGCATGTCCTTGAGCGGATCCATCTCATTTGATTTGCATTGTTAAACGAACAGTTTACTCAGAATATAGTCACGTAATGCTGTTAGTTTATCTTGGGTACGAAATATGAGATTTCTTTGAACAATCTTTATTCAGATTCTTCAAAAATTCTTTCTTTTGTGTAGCACTGAAAGATAACATCAATGCATCTGGATACAAAATGTTCTTGGATTCATACATCAGTCGGTGCATAAGCAGCGCTGTCCTTCACTAATGAAAATTACTTGTGACTAACAAGTGATTTGAACTCTAATAAGTGGCATTCAATTAACATGTATATTGGGCCGTGATGAGAAGGTGCTTCGTGGATAATATTCCCTGTCAGAGATCCGGCGCCTATGTGGAAAAAAACAATCCCTGCAGGGTAAGAATGATTAAACCTGTGTTCAAGGGCTGAAGAAGTGGAATCAAACATCATTTCAAAGCAAGTATTCCTCAATTCACATCACACTGAAAGCTATTATTCCCACCCTGATGCCCAACCATTCTCTGACAGATCAATAATACAACAATAGTACTCCAGATCCATACAAATCAGCCGGCTATGTCTGGTTTTTTACATTAAACCTTTCGGAACAAGTGCAACAGTCACAGAACAAAATGAAGATAGTAATTAGACGTGTTAATGTCTCTCAGAGAAAGTATTTTTTTATATTATATAAAGGAGTTTTTACTGTCAAAACCATTTTATGACTGCAATCATATTATGCACTTCACATGTCAACATTTATGGCTTATGAAATGTACTGAGTCATTCATTCATAGAGAAAATCTTATATTAAGCAGACAGGCCTATAACTGCGTGTATTTATTTCACCAATATTTACACTTAATCGATTGTAAGATCTTGAATATCAGGTGTAATAATCAATGCCATCTGCTGGCTCTTTAAAACAACAACACCCAACCCAACAACAGCATTACACCACTGTTGTTCATTAACATGAAACAATATTATAATAAATTATTATTATTATTATTAAAATATTATTAAAATTCACAATAATTGTATTTGTATTGAATTACGTAGGCCTACTGTTAAAGGTAATGTTGTACTATAACAATGCATAAATAACAATCAATGTAAGGTTTATCTTGTTACAGTTTAGTGCATTTAGTTCAAATAAATAAATATCTAAACTGATTTACTTTTGCTTATTATCGGACATTTATATTATAAAAATAATGATTATCATCAGGATGTACCAATGTCTGCATGCATTGACCTGTTACACACACGAGGAGAGAGAGGAGAGAGAGAAAAGTGTTGATATGCAGAACTCGTATGTTGTGGAGCGCCACTTGTCCCAATGATTTCAACACACGCACGCACGCGCGCTGTGTGAACGCAAAACCCTTGCGTGGTCGCACACGCGTGATTCACTGGCAGGTAGACCCGCATTGGTATTCAGCTCCAGGTCCCAACAAAAGAATGAATCGGGAGCGCGCGCGCATTAAGGAATGCTTAAGGAATTCCAACTTACCTTCCCACAGCAATGCCAGGAGCGCAGCGGCGAGCGCGCGTCGCACCATTGCGCAGCTCATGTTGTGAGTTTCGCCGACTGTTTGTCACCGTTACGTGGCCGTTCTTGCAGCAACAGTCCGTTTGAATGTTGGGAAAACGCATAAAACGCAAGCGTTCCTCGTTGATGCGTCCGCAGTCCACAGATCTTCCCAGTGCGTAAAGACGGGTCGCTTCTCCCAAGTGACCCTGCGCAAGGAGACCAACACAATCTGCTGGTGCCTGAAGTGCCGAAAGACGCGAAAATAAATCCCTGTGCCAAAAAAGAATAAATGCCCACTCAGAGTGTGAGATTCGGGTCAGGAGAATCCACGGAAAATGATGAGAGTGAATATAACGCAGAGGATTTTTGGAAAGCCGTTTGTACTGTGAGACTGCTCAGGGCTTCAGCATCACTGTGCATCGTTAAAGGCGTTTGAGAGCGGGGCACGAAAGAAACCTATGATTGACAGCTCAAGGAGAAAGCCCCTCCACCAATCACGGGCGGTCCATGGAGGAGGCGGGGCGCCACGAAAGAGACTTGGCCAATCGTGTGCGCGGAGTGGGCGGGAACAGCTGGAGCGCTGTGATAAATAGAAGGTGATTTATGGGGAGCTCAGTGTACTGCGGTACTGGAGAGAAGCAGCATCAGTGGAGCAGCACATTAGAGCTTTAGTGTTCTCTGTTGGGTGGTTATTTGAGTAGGGAAACTTTGGAAATAATGAACACTTGATTTATTGGATGATTTCTATGCATTTTCCACTGACTTCATACATTTACATAACAGTTGCTTTTATCCAAAACGACCTTTTACATGCCAGCTACATGAATGCTACACAAACACAATTCATCACAATAGATATGGAAATGACTTGAAAAATGCTGCTACTAGTTATGTAATGTATGGTTTTCTTCATTTTTTTTCCTTTTCTAATTGAAATGCTTCAAGCACAGACATATTTGGTAAGCCTGGTATGTATTTATAGAAGTACTTTACAGGAATATCATAGGTTCAGAAAGTTTGACATAACACAAATGATCCACTCACTCAGTTGTAGTTATTCTTTACCAGATCATTCAGAATGTGAGGATGTAGGTTTTGAGGCTGACTTGTGCTTTGTCTGTATTCATTTGGTAAGGTTATTCACACCATACTTCCACAAGGTCAATGACTCTGAAGTACTGCTCTAACCGGCTCCTGACTGTCATGTGTAGACGGATTGCTGTCCAGACTGAAGTGATGGGACGTGACAACAGCGTTTGAATATCAATATGTAAACTCTAAGCTTCAAAGGGGAAATATCATGAAAATTTGACGTTTTCCATGTTTAAGTAATTGGGTCCCCAGTGCTTCTATCAACCTAGAAAATGTGAAAAAGATCAACCCAGTAACCTTGTTTTGGTAAACCATTCTCTGCAAGCATGTGAACAAATAGGTTATTGAAATTTGGCACCCTTTGTGATGTCACAAGGGGATCTTATTATAATAATAGTGATGGTCAATTAATCTGCACTATCCAACCACGGCACTGCCATTTAGTGCAGAGAGAAAAAGAGAAATTAATTGACAGCACAATTGAGGTTCAATTTCAACAAACCACCATTATGGCGATCAGTGTTTGCATTTCATCAGCTCATTTGCATTTTAAAAGACACACCAAAAAAGAGGCATATTTTTGCTTACACCTATAAAGAATCAATTTTAACATGATATAATAAATTATTAATATGGTATTTTGAGCTAAAACTTCAAATATGTACTCTGGGGACGCCAAAGATTTATTATACATCTTAAAAATGTCCTGTGAAATGTCCCCTTTAAAGTTCACACACAAATACTGTAAAGATCCTCTTATTTTTAGTCAATTACATTACTCATCTCAACGTAAATCCATACACTGTTGTTATTTCAGTCAAACACAACAAGGGAAAATATTTTTTACACATTTCCTAAAAGATATAAAATTAACGAACGCATCATAAATGTAGTCCATGTGACTTCTGCTCTAAGGGTTGGTTATTACAGTATTACTTTTAAACCAGGACTAGGCCTTAGTTTTAATAAGAAATAAACTAGTTTCAACACACATTCCTTACTGAAATCATTACTTGTGTGCATTTTGAGGCAAAACAAATGGCACTGATGTATTTTAAGATATGTCAGTGCAAGTTGTTTTCAGTTTGGACAGTGGGAAACCACCATTATAAATCCTTTGATGTCATAATAAATGATTGTGTGAAGAGCAGACTGAAATGTAGGTAATCTTTTCCTCTGCCACATTTCTGAAATCTTATTTGTGAGCATGTTTGGGAAATATTTTAGGAGTTTGTTCTTTAAAAAAAACAAACAATGTTAATCAATCAGTATTGAGAGCTTTGGTGGTATTTAAGGCCTTGGACATACTCATACTTTTTATTATGTTGGCATGTTAATCCAACCCTTAAAGGGTCAGTTTCCAGCTCCCCTAGAGTCAATTTGATTAGATTTTTACCGTTTTGGAATCCATTCAGCTGATGTACCGGTCTGTCGGTACCACTTTTAGCATAGCATAGCATAATCCATTGAATCTGATTAGACCATTAGCATTGCGCTAAAAATAACCAAAGAGTTTCGATATTTTTCCTATTTAAAACTTGACTCTTCTGTAGTTTGTCATGGACAATTTTATCTGTACTTATTTTATCTTTACTTATTTCTACTGTTTTATGATTTCAGCATTTATTGTTGTTTATTAAAGGAATATTCCATTTTCTTAAAAAAAATCCAGATAATTTACTCACCACCATGTCATCCAAAATGTTGATGTCTTTCTTTGTTCAGTCGAGAAGAAATTATGTTTTTTGAGGAAAACTACAGGATTTTTCTCATTTTAATGGACTTTAATAGAGCCCAACATTTAATACTTAACTCAACACTAAACAGTTTTTTTCAACGGAGTTTCAAAGGACTATAAACTATCCGAAACGAGGCATAAGGGTCTTATCTAGCGAAACGATTGTCATTTTTGACAAGAAAAATAAAAAATGAACTTTTAAACCACAACTTCTCGTCTAGATCCGGTCGTGATGCGCCAGCGTGACCCCACGCAATACGTCATGACGTCAAGAGGTCATAGAGGACGAACGCGAAACTCCGCTCCAGTGTTTACAAGCGCCTTGAAAGAGGACCGTTCAGACGTTGTTGTATGTCAACTGATATTAATTAATGTCTTTGTGTCAGTTTATTGTTTACAATGGTCCGCAAATTTGCATTTTATATATGTAACACGTGACCTCCCTACGTCACTACGCATTTACGTAAGGGTCATGCTGGACCGGACCTAGACGAAAAGTTGTGGTTTAAAAGAGCATATTTTTTTTCTTGTCAAAAATAAAAATCGTTTCACTAGATAAGACCCTTATGCCTCGTTTGGGATCGTTTAGAGTCCTTTGAAACTCCGTTGAAAAAAACTGTTAAGTTTTGAGTTAAGTATTAAATGTTGGGCTCTATTAAAGTCCATTAAAATGAAAAAATTTCCTCAAAAAACATAATTTCTTCTCGACTGAACAAAGAAAGACATCAACATTTTGGATGACATGGTGGTGAGTAAAATCTGCCTAGAAAATCGAAACTTTTAATTTTCTGTCTGTCTTATTACACGATGTAACTACAGAAGAGTCAAGTTTTAAATAGGAAAAATATCGAAACTCTTTGGTTATTTTTAGCGCAATGCTAATGGTCTAATCAGATTCAATGGATTATGCTAAGCTATGCTAAAATAGGGTGACCATACGTGCCATTCTTCCCGGACGCATCCCGTCCAGGATTTCGGTGCGTCTTTCAGAAGTCGTATTTGCTGACCGCATACGCCATTCAGTTAAAAACATAAGATATACAATCGTAGTTTCATTCTTACCTTAAAATGTAACGGTTGCTTTTCTCTAATAATAATAATAATAATCCTCTATGACGTATGCGGTCGACAAATACGACTTCCAGAAGACGAACACAAAATCCTGGACGGGATGCGTCCGGGAAGAATGGCACGTATGGTCACCCTATGCTAAAAGTGCTAGCACCAGACCCGGAGATCAGCTGAATGGATTCCAAAACGGTAAGAATCAAATGTTTAACTCTAGGGGAGCTGGAAAGTGAGCATATTTTCAAAAAAAGTGGAGTGTCCCTTTAACAAAATAAAACTGATTTAAATCTGACCTCCAGTATAAATGTAAAATCTTGTTTATGGCTGAAGGCCTTGGAGCCGTGCTGCACTCCATAAGTTTCACCAATACGCTGATTTGGCAATCTGACAGTGAAATCAATTGTGAAATGGTGCAGAGATTTTATGCGCTTTGCCAAGACCTCGAATAATTTTCATTTTATTACGTTGCATTTATCACACATTAATGGTTCATAGCTTCGTTTAAAATCATGTGAGCTAGTGTAAAATGACAAGTTTTACTGAGTACTATGAGGTATTCATTGATTTTAAATTATATTCAGTAATTAATATCACCCTGGCTTCTGTTTGGTTGAGTACGGAATGAGTTGTCACCTGTTTGCATATTTCTGTTTGCTTTTGACGCAGCTCTCAGATTGAAAACACTTTCAACAGAGCAGACATGCCACAATTTACATTTCAAGATTGCTATCTGAAAGCTCGTGTCCTTCAGCCATTCAAAGTTCTCTGCATCAACCATAGACATTTTCAGGTTTGATTGCCTTACTCTTAAAGTCTATGTGACCTGCTTTGCTTCTTATTTTTCTGTTTAAATTCCCTCACTCCCACACAACTCCACTAAAAGGAAAATGCATCACAGCATTCACTGTAAATGTTGGCATAGTTGAAGCATCGGAAAAGTTTCCATGGACGCCTGAGCAACAGCCGGCTATCGGAGAGACGTCAACTTCACCATAACACCACACAGAATGTCCGACAGCATTCGGGAACTCTTTATTTCAACACTTGAAAGGTCATATCTGAAGAAATCTCTTCGATCGGATAATAAGTCTGATCTTAAGCTGTGTGGATGTGAGTTGGACTTTAAAAGCAAACCTATAACCATAATCTTGTGATCTCAGCAAAGCGCTATACTGCAAGTCTTAAAGGCACTGCAACAAAATACAGCCTGTTCAATTTTAAAAATTTATTATTTATTATATTTTTAAAGTTTTATAATGTAGCTGTTATTTCACATCAAGCAATGCACATATTTGTAACTTCAATGTAATTACTTTCTTTTGAAAGCAGGTATGAATGAGCTAAATCATTTAGATTTATGCATTAGGCAGACGCTTTTATCCAAAGCAACTTACAGAGCATTCAAGTCATTCATTTTTTATTAATTTATCTGTATCTGAGTTCCCTGGGAATCAAACCCACAACAGTTACAGATCCTCCTCTGATCTGTTTGATGATTACTGATTAAGAATTTCCGGATTATTTTCATTTGAATTATTTTTTTGCTTACGTAAATCTGATGTAACCATTAAATCTGACAGCTCTGCAGGATGGGTGGGCAACAAACCGTGACACAACCTTCCACGGGAGACGGTCTCAAGTGCAAGCATGCTCAGAAGTGTTCAAAAGATTAAGCTCCCTAAGCCAAGTTTGCTAAGAAGTGTTTGTGTGTTTTTGTACAATAAAAGTTGTTAGTAGTGGTATAGAGATGGTGAGTATTTTCAGACTATTTAGTATGGAAATCTATGGAGATGGCACTACTGCTTTTTCCTTCTGTCTGCATTCACACAAGCCTTAAGCTTTCTCATTAATTGCCATGGCACAAACAGAAAACATTCACTTGTAATCACTGTCCCTCAGAGGGCCCCGGATATATATATATATATATAGAGAGAGAGAGAGAGAGAGAGAGAGAGAGAGAGAGAGAGAGAGAGAGAGAGAGAGAGAGAGAGATGGTATGAGAGGGTGCCAAAAAAAGGGGGATGCTAGCTATCGATTAGAAGAAAAAAAGAAATAATTGAAAAAATCAATAACAAATAACCATCAGCTTCTGTTTGAGGTCTGGGAGATCCAAGGGTGTTTTGATACACGCCCCCAAACATACTTAACCATTAAAAATTCATCTAAAACCAAACACTCTGTCAAACACTGTCTCTAACTTGTATGCGGTTATCTTTTCTAAGATAAACAAGAGCTTGAATTACTAAAGAGAAATCACATTGCTCCCTGAATCGTCCTATACAGTACCTTAAAAAAAAAAATGAGTCTATATGAAGAGTTTAGACGCAAAAGCCTCTAAGTGTATCTGACATATTTTTTGTAAATAAGTCATTTTTTATCAGATTCTGCCATCAAACCAGTATTCCTGAATGGCCTAAGGCAGGGATTGAAGGATGATTCCCGTATTTAACACTTTGAGTTTCATTTCTGGTTTGTTTTGGATGAACTGGACACTGAAATATTGACAATGGGTTGTGTCTTGACTTTTTGACTCGTTTAGAAGCATCTCTTGAATGATTCAGAATGGAAGTCAATGACCATGCACAAACATGTAATTAAAACAACACTTAACGTTCATTTTCAAAACTGTGCTACTCACCGAGTGATTCGTGGTGTTCATTGATGATTAAAAACAAATATATTGGCGCAGTGTATGATTTCAATCCGTGTTATTTGCTATAGTGGAACTATTTTTTTCAGATACCTCACAACTGCGTTTATACTTCCGCTTTATATTTGAGTCTGAAGCGTTAGCATACTCCTGACCACTTGATGGCGACAACCACTTTGCCGTACAAGGACGCTGAACGGAACTTGGTGTCTAGCGTATAGACAGTCAAAATCGAGCTCAACTTCAAACCTAAGGCTGGTCACTGAGCCATAAATATGGGAAAAATTTCTTATGAGAGAAACCGAGCGAAAAAACTACAACTACATGTAAACAGACCCCTTTTCCGTTTCCGGCGGCGGAGTGATATATCAGCGAGCAATGAGTCTTTCAAGAGAAGTCAATGGAATTTTACAAAATGCCAAATAAAACATGACAGAAACTGTTTTTGCCACACAACTTGTTTTTAATCATCAACGAACACCACAAACCACTCGGTGAGTAGCACAGTTTCGAAAATGACCGTTAAGTGTTGTTTTAATGACATGTTTGTGCCTTGACTTTCATTATGAAGCAGTCAAGAGACGCTTCTAAACGAGTCAGAAAGTCAAGATACGACCCATTGTCAAAATTTCAGTGTCCATCACATCCAAAACAAACCAGAAAGTGTTAAATACCGGAATTATCCTTTTAGTATTTAAAAGTTTTTGATAAACGTATAACACGTGCCAAGAGGTCTTATATTTGAAGAAGGTGGCATTAAGAGGTTTTTGCATCTGAGCTCCTCATACCTCATGTGCTATACTGAGTTGTCTGACGCTATGCCAAAGAGGACTATGAAACCCAGCAAGCAATTTTGCGTTTAGCAATATTACATTAGTAAAAATTTAATAGATGTCTATAGTCCAAAAATAAATCAATAAAACCAAACACCTTGCAATCACTGCTGACTTTGCTAACATGATGGAATATCAGACATCTCGCAAGCTGTTTTGGCAAAACAACAAATTTTAAAGTTTATCTTCAATTCAAGAAGTGGGTTACTCATAGCCGGACTATATTGGGTCTATAGTTAACCTATACGATGAAATGACGGCTGTTGCTTGCAGGGTGCCCGCTATCACCATTCTCATTCATCTCAAAGGGAGCCAACGCATGACTTAAGTACGTGATTTGCTAGTGAAATCACAAAACTTTTAAAAACGAATCAATAAATGCCATGTGACTAATCACTCAGGAGCTACAAGACACTGACACTGTGACAAGCCTGGCATAAAATCCCTAAACCCTTGACTAGTTACTGTCTTAAGCTGTGAGGGAAAAATGTTTGCTTCATGCTTTTAAGGGCCCTCAAAAGAGAATACATTTAAAATGCTACTTTTGAATGTCTGTCAATGAAAAAAAAGATGCATTTCAGAACCCAATGATGTAGCATCATCCCAGGACAACCCTTAACCTCATTCACAAATTACTTTGGGCCCAAAAAATTTCCGTAAAATTGGTAGACAGGCTTCTGTGAAAACACAAACACGTCCCTTAAATGTTCTTGGAACGCTCCTGGAAAGCTGAGATCATTCACCAGCAAGACAGAACAATAAATAATAATAAACTAAAATACTCGCGCATGGTTTCTTTCAAGAGAAATCACGGATAATTGGCAAACTTCAGACACTGTGGAAAAAACCTATCAATTGCAGGACTTTAAATGCGTCACGTGACTTTATGGGACCTTTACGGTATATGTATGAATGCACGAACAGATTCCAGAAAATCATTGGCGGTGTGAATGAACCAAAAATGAAATGATCCTGGACAAATGCCCGACGTTTTTCCGCGTTTTTTCCGTGATCTCTGTATGAAAAGGACTCTTTTGTGTTTGAAACTGCTTCTGAAACAGAGAAGGAAAGACAAAGAAACAGAAAGAAAGAAGGAAAGAAAAATAAATAAAGAAAGTCTGGCATTGCCAAATAACAAGTGTTAGATAACCCTTAAATGAAGGTCGCAGCAGGGTGTCAATGATAGAAGAGGTAGAAAAAAGCTTGTGTATTGTGAAGAAGAAAGAAACCGAGACTGTTAGACCCCCTGGCATCCTCCATTAAAACTTCAATAGTGAGAGAATAGTGAGAAAGATGGAACCGGACAAGACCTTTGGCCCCATTGGTGGACAATGAAAAGGAAACAATTCAGAATAAAAAATCCTTTAAACTGTTTGATGAAAAATTGGATGATGAAAACAAACCACGACTGTTGTGGGTGAGAACAAGAGGAACAATTTACTTTACTGTTAATCTGTTTCATTTTCAAGCTTTGCACTTTTAGCACTGCCGCAATTCAAGATGTCGTACTTTGTGCTCGTAATTGCTTTTGTTGATTCTGTATGGCAACATTTCATGCTTGTAAATCACCTTGAAATTGAAACACTGAGGGGAAATCATCAACAATAAAAAGTCTGTAAACAGCTACTGTTTTAACTCGACGTGAAATAAAAATGTATACAATTTTTTTTGGCTTAGAATCCTGGTGTTATCCAACAAGGCTTTCACAAAAAATGTCAGATTGGATAAAGTGAATACAGTACTTACAGTGTAATTTCATACTGTCCACTGATCAACGTGTACTGCAATGTTCACAAAAATAAATACTACATTGAAGCCAAGTATAAGAGAGAACAGGACATACAAACAAAAAGTATCATTGTTTCTAAAAAGTTATTGTGCAAAATTATTATCTTCTGAAGTCACATGATATCATAAAAACCAAATAACTTATGCATGTGACAGATTTATATACTGTCAGAGAAAAAAATTGTTGTATATATTTGTTACTACTCAGAAGTAGTAATATCAACCCTTAAAGGGATAGTTCACCCAAAAATGAAACTTCTGTCATCATTTTCTCATCCTCATGTTGTTCTAAACCTGTATGATTTTCTTTTTTCTGATGAACACAAGAGAAGATATTTTGAGAAATGATGGTAAGCACACAGCTGATTGTAACAAATACGATGCAATTCAACGGGTATCATTGTGTGCTTACCATCATTTATCAAAATATCTTCTTCATCATTTATCACAATACTTCCATGATACTTGTTTTCCTACTATGGAAGTCAATGGTTACAATCAGCTGTGTGCTTACCATCATTTATCAAAATGTCTTCTTCATCATTTATCACAATACTTCCATATGTGTTTTCCTACTATGGAAGTCAATGGTTACAATCAGCTTTGTGCTTACTATCATTAATGAAAATGTCTTCTTCATCATGTATCACAATTTGTCCATGATATTTGTTTTCCTACTATGGAAGTCAATGGTTACAATCAGCTGTGTGCTTACCATCATTTATCAAAATATCTACTTTTGTGTTCATCAAAATAAAAATAAAAACTCATACAGGTTTAGAACAACACGAGAATGAGAACTTTTTGAAAAAATGATGGCCTACTTTAAAAAAAAAAAAGGTACCATTATTTTCCGACTGTGTATTCAAAGAGGCTTGCGGTGAATACATGCAGGCTATACTGTACAGGTACAGTATGTGTACCTATGTGTGCACCCTGTACTGTAAAAAAAGTTGCTGTACTGTAGTTAACTTAAGAAGCTGTTTGCCAGTAACTTATTGTAGATTTCAATGTTATTTACTGCAACAGCTTGTTCAAAGTTAAATGAATATTAAACATTAACAAGTCTTTATCTTTACAGAATAAAACTATAAAATAACAACCTCATGCAAAGCATTCTGGAAACCAGAAATCTTCATGAACTGTTTTCAGTTTTTTCCTTCAGAATTTGTTTCCCAGAATGCTTTGCATGAGGCTGTTATTTTATAATTTTATTCTGTAAAGATAAAGACTCATTAATGTTTAATGTTCATTTAAAGGTGCTGTGTGTAAATTTTAGCGGCATCTAGTGGTGAGGTTGCAAATTGCAACCAATCGCTCAGTTCACTGCTTTCCTCTCGCACAGAGAAGCTACGGTAGCCGCCAACGGACAAACAAGTCATCGTCGCAGGCAACTTAGTAAAAAACTTGTCTGTTAAGGGCTTCTGCAGAAACATGGCGGCACCAAATGGCGACTTCCATGTAAGAGGACCCTTGGTGTATGTAGATAAAAACGTCTTATTGTAAGGTAATAAAAACATAACGGCTCATTATGAAAGGTCTTTATACACCACCAGGCTCGGACTGGTAATCTGTACAACCGGGCAAATGCCCGGTGGGCCGGTCGACATGTTGGCCGGTGGCCTCTGAGATTTTTTTTTTATGCCAAAATGTTCAAGTTATTTATTTTCGGCCCGTCATGTATAAATGCAGTTGCATTTGGCTTGGAGGGCGGGTGATAGGGAAATATTTTCGGCTTCTTCATGACAGGTTCAGTGTGTGTTACGATCGCGCCCCATGCCCCACCCCTCAAATGGATTTGTCCAAGCAGCCGCTGGGTTTGAAATACACAGTGATGATAGCACATCATTTAGCCTTGCACTTAAGAATTATAATTATGGACAACAGAGGCTCCAAAAAGAAGAAAGGGGGAGCGGAGAAGATCCGCGAGAAAAAGTCGCTTACCAATCTCATAGTCGAATCGTCGCAGATGTGTTATGAAATAAGGATCATTCAATTTTGGCCGTATATGGGTGCACACATTATCTGATTTCACATATAACAGCTTTCTCACAATATATTAATATACTGCATATTATGATAATGCTGCAAATAATATGTGAAGTAGCAGCTTTCAATAAATATTTTTAAAATGAGTTAATAAATCCAGCAACCCCTGTGACAGGGCTTAACGTCCATAAGAGGTCTCTATCTTAATAAAGCCTTGCCTCTTTGTTTCAACATTTAAAAGACAAAGCTGGCAAATTAAACTATGACTTTCGTTCTTTTAAAAATTTCTATATTTTATTTTATTTATAAATCACTTTGGGTTATCTGATTTAACTATTTGGCCTGTGTTTTGTTTCAGTGCACTTGAGGCATTTTGCATATTTGTTCTGCACTTTGTTACTTCTGACCTTATTTTATTAAAAAAAATGTATTTATTATAAACGTAAATTCCGATCTTATTTAAGTATGTACATTTTGGATAGCTTTTCGTTGTATCGATGTTGCGCTATTGCGTGCTGGCCATGCTTGCGCATGTAATTTAGCCGAACGGGCTAGGTGCTCTGCATGCGTCTCATATTTAGGAGTTCATCAAACTAAACATTAAAAAACTGATGTTTTTCGACGAGTATAAGTTTTTAAAATGTATTGTAAACAGAGTGGTTATATTGTCTATCTTAAAGTTAAACTACAAAACAGGTAAGCCGTTTTTTTATTTCGGTGATGAAACGGAAACTATCTGCACCGAACCTATTTCTGCCTGACACGAATGTCTTTCTTGTGATTTAATATTATGGTCAGTCGGTGTTCACTTTCAAATGATAGCAAAGAGATTCCTGAAATAAATAATATCATCAGGTCTTTCTGTATCTAAAGTGAATACAGAGATGATCAAAGTCAAAGCAAGCAAGCAGGTATTTCTGTGCTAAATAATAACGCGTAGTGTCTATAAAATCATTAATTTCAGTGTTTTTCTTGTTATAAATTAAAGTTTAATGAATTGTATATAAAGATAAGTTTTTATCATTTACAGTCACAATCACAAATTATTTGTCATTTGTCGGGTTTTTTTGGTCATGACTGCTTTGACGCGCTATATCTCCAAATTAAATAAAAACACTTAATTGTTGCCAAGGCAGGATCACCTTTGTTATTTTTTTAGTTATCAAAATGTATTTTTGTGTGATGTTCTGTAGATTGTGGCTTTAAAATGTTATGAGGAATAATTAAACAAATGTTGCCTTACATTTTACCTTAAAAAAAATATATATAAATGCATCGTCAGTTTTGTCTTCGTTTATTACTTGAAAGACAGTTTTGGTCACTTTATCAGACAGTTGTTTATGTGTGCTGCTTGTGAAAGAAAATAAAAGTTACCAATTTGTACCTGGTCTGGCCCCCTCCCAACCCATGCACACAAACATAGATGATTCGACTATCGGTCGACTATGGAAAGATTCGAAAATTCTGATTCGAATATGTAAATAGTCGAGGACACCCCTAAGAGATGGTAATCTTTTAATCTGCAAGAGAGAAATAGAAAGAGAGGCACTTTAACTGCTTCTGCTCTGTCTAATATAAAGTGAAGAAAGCTACATAAACCATTATAACACCGGTCACATTTATAATCTATAGACCTATTTATAATCTATAGACCTGCACTGTCTATCATTAATATACTTTACATATTATTGTATTCAATAGAGTTTGATAAAAGGGGTAATCTACACAAGTATTGCTTCATATAACAGTGCAAATAGAGTAAAAGTGTTTTTGTGGTGCTTTGACAAACAGTGTCAGCTTTGTTCATGGCAAAGAGAGTTTGAGGTGGTTGAATTGTAACTATACTGTGAAATTAATATAAATGTTCAATAAATCAAAGCATTGGGTTGGGGGGGGGGATTTTGGTATCGGTGGGCTTGTGTGTGGAGTGGGGGGGGTCATCGGTCCAGTGGTGGGCCGTTCCACGAGAAATTGCCAGGGCCGAATTTTGTTCCCAGTCCGACCCTGTACACCACTGATAATATAGTTTTGTATATTATTTAGCATTTCTGTTAAGAGATTCTTATAAAAATTACACACTGCACCTTTAACTTTGAACAAACTGTTGCAGTAAATAACATACATTTAAATCTACAGTAAGTTACTGGCAAACAGCTTCCAGTAATACTGTCATTTAGACAGAAAATGTGATCAGATTAAAGTTAATATGTTATTGGGGACTTGGAGATTTCAGGTCTCAAATAGCAAAAACAGGCAAAATATGAATTTCTGATTCTGTTTATCAATGCTTTATTTTCGTTGGTGAACCTGCAAACGAGAGGACACTTAATTTTGTTCTCCCGAAGGGCGGTGTAAATTATTAATATTAAATATGTGATGAAACAGCCCCGGGAGATTCACCTTTCAAGATGGAAAGTTCAAAACGTACAGCCCAAAGTAAGAAGCAGTGAAGACGGATCAAAGCTGAGTCTGTAATAGATGTTGGAATTTAATCATGTCTTCAGCTGACTGTCTCTCTCTCTCTCTCTCTCTCTCTCTCTCTCTCTCTCTCACACACACACACACACGTCTTTATTTAATCTGTCTTTTTATTTTTACATTATTCTTTTATCTAGCGGCTTATCAAACCACACTGGACAGCAGAGATGCAGATTCTTGATGTGCATCATCAGGTAAATTGCTGTAGATGCTGTTTCAACATTTAACACATACTGTATACTTGCTGTAAACCATTAAAAACTGAATCTGAATGATGAAATGTGCTGACATGTCTCCCTGTTATCTTCTACAGTACAACAAAACGTCCGTCCCAACCCTGCACTTTAATCTGCGCTCCCTGATCAATGAAGCCACATTGATTCTGACTCAAATGAGACATTCAAATGAGTATGGACACATGTGCGAGTGTCAGCAAGACTTTTTAAAGAAACAGTTCATATTAAAAATCTAATTTTTTGTGTTTAAAAACCCACATACATGTTAGTTTTTTTGTGGAACAGGTCATATACAACAAGTGATCAAATGAAAAGTGTCTGTCAAACTGTAAAAGTAATAAAAACATACAGTTAAAGACACCACATATACAGTAAGCTACACAAAGTGGCTATTTGATTTTTGAGATAGTGCCTCTAGTGTTGGGAGTTATGAACAGTGTGACAACTTACCCCGCTCTCCCCTACAACTCAGTATTATGAGTCATGCTGAATACTTTTTATAGCTCCAACATGATTGTTTGTCGACAAGAGTTAACTAAAAAAATCTGTGAGAAGATTGATAAGAATGGTTGAGTTCATACTGAGATTTTGGTTTTAATTTTAGTGGCCCTATAAATAGTAACAAGTTCATTGCTGTACACTGCAGAATCTCTTTACATTTCTTTAAAAAGACAAACATTGTAATACAGTAAGGATGAAGAGCTATCAAATCCACTGGGACAGATTAGCTGGCATTATTTGGGTTTGGAAGAAATTCAAAGGAAATGTTTCATATTCAGAGAAAAGTTTGACTTATTTGGTGTTTTGGCAAATGTAAACACAATTTGAGGCATTGTTGAGAAACTCCAGTGAGATTACTGAAGTCTTTTCTTTGACCCAAATCTTCTCTGTGGTGCCTAGAAGAAACAATTGAGATATAGGAGAGAAATCAATTCTGATTTTCCTATGATCTCATCTCTCTGCCGGTGTTTTCTTGATTTTGTTTGTCGATTCTCTTTTGGCGGTGTCCTCTCCTGTCTTCTCGGGTGTCAGTCTTCTATATATATCAATGCAGTGGGCCGCTCGGTCTCTGGTGAGTGATATTGAATCTGAATGTGGCCGCCGGTGAACCAGACTCAGCCAGGAAGTTAATGAATTGAACGACCTTCATTTGTGAAGAAATCTAGAGAAAGTTCTCCCACTGAAATTCAATATGCTTTCTACATAATCAGTCAATCCATAATTAGTGGTTTTTCTTAATGCAATAATCGCTATTGCTATTACTTATGCACTATAACAAATGCGGTTGTTCCATGGTTGGGTAGAACACTGTACGGACAAACCTAACTGTTGGTTTGAAATGACATAGAATATAGTTGACCCAACAATGTGGTTAAAACAACCCAGTGTTTTTTTAGTATAGTAAAGGGCCTGAACAATCCCCACTAACTGCAAAGCAACATGCTGATATCCACTCAGGACACAGTATTTGCAAAGCAACACACTTACATCACCCAGAACACCAGCATCCATCCATCCATCCATAACTCAAGCCTGGAAACACAGTGAGCATCACTCAGAGCTCCTTAGCAACCACCTATAAAGAAGCTATCATCACTCAGAGCACCTTAGCAACCATGTAGAAACACACTAGCATTACTCAAAGCACCTTTGCAACTATCTGTAAAAACGCTAGAATTAATCGGACACCTTAGCAACCATTTGGAAACACACTGGCATCACTGTAAGCCCATTGACAACAACCTGGAAACTAAAATTACTCAGAGCACCTAAGCAACCACATGGAAAAACTCACAACAGACACAGCATCACTCGGAGCACATTAACAACCACCTGGAAACACATTAGCTTCACTCAGAGCACCTTAGCAACCACCTGGAAACAAACTAGCATCACTGAAAGCAGCTTAGCAACCACTTGGAAACACTCACAGCAGACACAGCATCACTCAGAATCACTTAGCAACCACCTGAAAACAAACTAGCATCACTCAGAGCACCTTAGCAACCAGCTGGAAACAAACTAGCATCACTCAGAGCACCTTAGCAACCACCTGGAAACAAACTAGCATCACACAGAGCACCTTAGCAACCACCTGGAAACAAACTAGCATCACTCAGAGCACCTTAGCAACCACCTGGAAACAAACTAGCATCACACAGAGCACCTTAGCAACCACCTGGAAACACACTAGCATCACACAGAGCACCTTAGCAACCACCTGGAAACACACTAGCATCACACAGAGCACCTTAGCAACCACCTGGAAACAAACTAGCATCACTCAGAGCACCTTAGCAACCACCTGGAAACACACTAGCATCACTCAGAGCACCTTAGCAACCACCTGGAAACACACTAGCATCACACAGAGCACCTTAGCAACCACCTGGAAACAAACTAGCATCACTCAGAGCACTTTAGCAACCACCTGGAAAACACTAGCATCACACAGAGCACCTTAGCTACCACCTGGAAACACACTAGCATCACACAGAGCACCTTAGCAACCACCTGGAAACACACTAGCATCACACAAAGCACCTTAGCAACCACCTGGAAACACACTAGCATCACTCAGAGCACCTTAGCAACCAGCTGGAAACAAACTAGCATCACTCAGAGCACCTTAGCAACCACCTGGAAACAAACTAGCATCACACAGAGCACCTTAGCAACCACCTGGAAACAAACTAGCATCACTCAGAGCACCTTAGCAACCACCTGGAAACAAACTAGCATCACACAGAGCACCTTAGCAACCACCTGGAAACACACTAGCATCACACAGAGCACCTTAGCAACCACCTGGAAACACACTAGCATCACACAGAGCACCTTAGCAACCACCTGGAAACAAACTAGCATCACTCAGAGCACCTTAGCAACCACCTGGAAACACACTAGCATCACTCAGAGCACCTTAGGAACCACCTGGAAACACACTAGCATCACACAGAGCACCTTAGCAACCACCTGGAAACAAACTAGCATCACTCAGAGCACCTTAGCAACCACCTGGAAAACAGTAGCATCACACAGAGCACCTTAGCAACCACCTGGAAACACACTAGCATCACACAGAGCACCTTAGCAACCACCTGGAAACACACTAGCATCACACAGAGCACCTTAGCAACCACCTGGAAACACACTAGCATCACTCAGAGCACCTTAGCAACCACCTGGAAACAAACTAGCATCACACAGAGCACCTTAGCAACCACCTGGAAACAAACTAGCATCACTCAGAGCACCTTAGCAACCACCTGGAAAAAACTAGCATCACTCAGAGCACCTTAGCAACCACCTGGAAACTAGGGATGCCCAAATCCAGGATTCGGATTCGGCCGAATACTGGGCTTTTTGACGGGGTTCGGGTTCGGCCGAATCTTAGATTTTTTTTCCACCGAACCGAACCCTACGCTTGCGTTACGCTGGTCGACGTCACGCGGCCGTTGATTACACACATCAGGTGCGGACGTGGAGATAATTGTTTTTTTCCAGTGAGCCTGGGGCGGTTTACATTTCGTGGACGCACCTGGAAAAACTAACGCATCGCACCGCATCGCTTTCATTGTGCTTTGCAGTCGGGCTATCAAAATGCATCCCCGCCTGCCCGTCGGGCTATCTTGACTTATAGGGAGGAAAAAATATATTTAAATGCTTATGTATCCTCTCACAAATTTGGATGGGTAATTGTGGTGCATGAAATTCAAGCATTGGGTATTTAAATTGCGTTTGAGCGCGCTCTCGAGTTTTACTTTCACTTTCGCGATCGGGCGAAGCCGCAGTACAAGAAGCAATCCGTACTGATTTGTCATGGATTTTTGTGCAAATCCTCCAACTTCATCCTGTCAGTCATTACTATCCTCACGTAAGAAAACTAAATCTCTCGCAGCAAGCTTTAAAGTGATATAGATTGTACGGGCAGTGTAGAGAGTGACGCAGAATCGCTCTTAAAGCGACAGTAGCCCCTGTTTTTCTGATCGAAAAAATGATCCAATCTCTAACTGGATGATTCAAACTGTGAGTTTTGTGACCCACTGAACCACTTTTAAATGGTGAGTATATCTGGTGTGGGGATGAGCAGGAACAGTTGGTTTACATGGAAATCCAGTTTTTTTTGTATGTTAAAAAACCAACAGCATCATAACAACAACAAGAATAGCAGATTAAACATTGTGGTTAGAGGCCCTATTGGCTTTGTATTGGCAAAATTTCGGGGTACCAAAAACTGAAGAGTGCCTGCCCGAAAGGCTACCAGGGATTTTGAAATTTTGCGAGCCCTGTAATGGAATAAGGATGCGAGTAGGATTCGGTATTCGGTTTCGGATTCGGCCGAATCTTAAACAGTGGATTCGGTATTCGGCCGAATCCAAAAAATCTGGATTCGGTGCATCCCTACTGGAAACACATTAGCATCAGTCAGAGCACCGTAGCATCCACCTGGAAACAAACTAGCATCACACAGAGCACCTTAGCAACCACCTGGAAACAAACTAGCATCACTCAGAGCACCTTAACAACCACCTGGAAACAAACTAGGATCACTCAGAGCACCTTAGCAACCACCTGGAAACAAACTAGGATCACTCAGAGCACCTTAGCAACCACCTGGAAACAAACTAGCATCACTCAGAGCACCTTTGCAACCACCTGGAAACACTCACAGCAGACACAGCATCACTCAGAACGCCTTAGCAACCACATGGAAACACATTAGCATCACTCAGAGCACCGTAGCATCCACCTGGAAACAAACTAGCATCACACAGAGCACCTTAGCAACCACCTGGAAACAAACTAGCATCACACAGAGCACCTTAGCAACCACCTGGAAACAAACTAGCATCACTCAGAGCACCTTAACAACCACCTGGAAACAAACTAGGATCACTCAGAGCACCTTAGCAACCACCTGGAAACAAACTAGGATCACTCAGAGCACCTTAGCAACCACCTGGAAACAAACTAGGATCACTCAGAGCACCTTAGCAACCACCTGGAAACAAACTAGGATCACTCAGAGCACCTTAACAACCACCTGGAAACACTCACAGCAGACACAGCATCACTCAGAACGCCTTAGCAACCACATGGAAACACATTAGCATCACTCAGAGCACCGTAGCATCCACCTGGAAACAAACTAGGATCACTCAGAGCACCTTAGCAACCACCTGGAAACACGGTAGCATAATTTAGAACACCTTAGCATGCCACCTGGAAACACACTAGCATCACTGAAAGCACATTAGCAACCACCTGGAAACACTCACAGCAGACATAGTATCACTCAGAATCCCTTAGCAACCACCTGGAAACATATAAGCATCATTCAAAACACTTAAGCAACCACCAAGAAACAAACTAGCATCACTATGAGCACCATAGCAACCACATGGAAACACACTAGTATCACTTAAACACCTTGGCAAGCCAGATAGAAACACACTTGCATCACTCAAAGCACCTTAGCAACCACCTGGAAACACTCATATCAAACACAGCATCACTCAGAACGCCTTAGCAACCTGGAAGCACATTAGCATCACTTAAAACACCTTAGCAACCACCTGTAAAAACATTAGCATCACTCAAGCACCTTAGCAACCACCTGAAAACAAACTAGCATCACTTTAAAACACCTTGGCAAGCAACATGGAAACACACTAGCATCACTCAGAATCCCTTAGCAACCACCTGGAAACATATAAGCATCACTCGAAACACTTAAGCAACCACCAAGAAACAAACTAGCATCACTATGAGCACCTAAGCAACCACATGGAAACACACTTGCATCACTTAACTCTTTCACCGCCAGCGTTTTTAAAAAAAGTTGCCAGCCAGCGCCAGCGTTTTTCATGATTTTCACCAAAGTTTAATGCCTTCCAGAAAATGTTCTTCTTTAAATAAATAAACATACAATACACCAAATG
Organism: Paramisgurnus dabryanus; assembly: GCF_030506205.2. Classification (NCBI taxonomy): domain Eukaryota; kingdom Metazoa; phylum Chordata; class Actinopteri; order Cypriniformes; family Cobitidae; genus Paramisgurnus; species Paramisgurnus dabryanus. The sequence continues at coordinate 2,691,287 of NC_133349.1, forward strand.
AAAGAACAGACCCTCTGCTTTCAAACAAAAAAAAACGTTTCATCCTACCTTTAGTGGTTCTTTTGCAATCAGCTTTTGAATATGGGTAGGTTTTTGCAAAAACACCATATTTTGAGCAAAAAGCAAAAATAATTCAATTTTTGTGACGGACTTTTCATAGAGATCATATCCAGAGCGATCTTTAAAACAGACACGGACATGCAGCAGCTTGCCATAGGGCAATACTTCCGGGTTTAAAAAGTTGCAGAAGGGCGCCACCTGGTGGATAATAGCGGTATTGCGGAAAGACGGAAAATCTCGTCATTGGCGGGGAAGCGTTTTCTCTTAATTGACGAGATATCTCGTCAATGGCGGGGAAAGAGTTAAACACCTTGGCAAGCCACATAGAAACACACTAGCATCACTCAAAGCACCTTATCAACCACCTGGAAACACTCACATCAAACACAGCATCACTCAGAACGCCTTTGCAACCTTGAAGCACATTTGCATAGCTCAAAACACCTTAGCATCCACCTGGAAAAAACATTAGCATCACTCAAGCACCTTAGTAACCATTTGGAAACACACTAGCATCACTATAATCCCATTGACAACAACCTGGAAACACAATAGCATCACTCTAACACCTTAGCAACCATCTGGAAACAAACTAGCATCACTCAGAGCACCTGGAAACACACTAGCATCACTCAGAGGACCTTAGCAACCACCTGGAAACAAACTAGCATCACTTAAAGCACCCTTGGCAACTGCACAACCACACAGGAACGACTGGACTACATTTACAATAGCAACATATTCTGGTGGCCCTTTTGCGCAGGCAAACATCACTCATATTTTCTGTTAGAGTAAAAATTGAATGTAAAAATCCACTTTGCTTTTCTTTTTTTTGTAAATGTCATGCAGGTCTCAGGAAGGTGAAAAACAGCTTTTGTTCAGAAAAGGTTTCAGGAAATTGTTGCTTCATTGCTGAACAGTAAATTGTTTAAAACACGCTCTTTGCTTGATAGCTTTGCGTTTACTTTTGAATCTCTTTTTCTTTCTCCTCTGTCTGTTTTCTTGTTGTCGAACTTTCACCCACATCATGTTATTGATTTCATCCATCATTCATCGTACAACTCAAGTCTTCACAATTTTCTTGCTTCCTACACAAAGTATGCATTCACATTCTTGTTCTCTCGCCCATGCGACCTTCTCAATATTTCTTTCCTTTGTTACGCCCCTAAATCAATCATCCCTATTTGGTTGGGATTGATTGTGCCGTTTCACATTGTAAACGCTGCCGTCTTCACCACGCCCACATGTGTCTCAATCCTTTTCATCTGTCACTCCTTGTTTCCTCTTCTAACTCATCCCGATTCTCTTATCTGTACTCACTCGCTCCCCTTCACATCCACTACTGTGAGGATGACGAAACACGTCAAGAAAATATCCTGCTCATATTTCACTTCACAATCAAAGGAAGGATTTAAGACATCGAGAAGAAAATGAAGCTTATTTTTAGGACCAAAAATGTTGTGCGTTGTGACTTTATTGACATCACAATTAAGCACATTTTGCCTCCAGTTCTCATTACCATAATCCAAAAAAAAAGATCTGTTTTTCATATCCTCCTCATGAGTAATGTGATAAATTATCTGTTAAAAGATATACAGGGCATGTGACCCTGCCTGTGAACATCCAGCTAAAGCCATGTTTTGTGGTTTACTTACTTATCTTTTAAAAAGGTCCTAATACATACCATTTTGGTACAGATATGAACCTTTGACCAACCAATATGCAACTTTTAGGTACAAAGTCTACTTTTTGAAAGGTACTGCCCCAGTGACCAATTTTGTACCATTTTTGTGAGAGTGCAGGAAAGAAACCATTTTCTGGAAAGTTTGTAATGAAGGAAATTAATATGTAGATTAAAGAGAAGCACTTGCTCTGAAAGACACACATCAGCTGTTCTCCTGAATAATGAAACAGAGTCTGGATAGGAAAGACAAACAAGCCCCAGAAAAACCCAATCTTTGACTGCTGATCACCGCTGAATGCATTCACACCCGCCGCTGTATACAGTATATTGTTTATTTCTATTCGAGAAATGCAGAGAGTTGTTTGTGTGTCCTTGGTGAAGGAAAAATAAGCAAGAGAGAAATATTTTCTGGTTGTTTGAATTGCAGCATCAATAATCAAGGAAAGAAAAATCTTGCCAGTGAATGGCACACTATACATTACCCGGACAGACGTTTCATTACTTGTGTGTTTATTTAATGACGCCACTATTGATTTTCATCTAATTCCAAAAAGTCAAGATGAGTAGTTGACATAATTAAATGTTGGACTTTGGTTTAGTTCCTATAATTATTTTACACAACATTGCAATTATTCTTTCGTCATTTATTACTAAATTAAAAGCGGCCTAGATTTTACTTGACTAGAATAATTCAACAACCTCATATGCAAAATAAACATTTGTCAAAGTCAGGGTGATCTCATTTGTATTCACAGGTATTAGGTTGTATAGCTTGTGCATATACTTTATGTTTGGACAGACACTGTAAATTGATATCTCAATTGATACCTTCATAACCACAGGTGATAAAAATTAACATTTAATTTCAAACCCATTCAAATATTTGTACAGTAATTTATACCTATGGAAAAAAGGTTTTTGTTTTATATAATATATTGATATTCTAAACAAACTCTATCTCAATTTGTACATATTTTATGACAAGGCTAATTCGTATTGATTCTTATGACCACATTCATGCATTTGTACGATTTGCCTTCGGGGGTTTCGTTATTGTTTTTTATGATTATTGTATGTTTTTGTACTATTCACTTCGTACGAATTCATACTTATAAGCCAACTCGTAAAATATGTACAAATTCTCATCAGGCTGTGAAGACTTGAAAAAAATGTCAATGAATTTCAAATAGGATCTATTTTTATTTGGTACTTTTGTCCAACAGCTAGTTTTAAAACTTAAAAGTCCATGTAAAGTTTCATTCCAGGTTATATGAGATATTACATTTTATATTTTTGGAGAGGACTTCTGTATCCTATTGTAGATGTCATTTAATGCTAGCAGACATGCAATACAGCCACACAACTCAATGCTGATTCTTTTAGTGTTCTTGTTATGAAATCGGTGCTTGCTGCAGTCATCAGATTCAATTTATTCATCGATTGCTCGTCTTTCACCCCTCCCTCTATGTTAATCTCCTAACAGTCATGTTTTGTTGGTCATTAATTAAACACGTCCCACCATCTTACACTTCCATCAAGGGATTCTGGTCAATTCTCCTCCAATCGAATCCTTTAGTGCTGATGTCGGTCTGGCCTGCAGCATCCAGAGCGTCAATCAATGCCTTGCCACTTTCTCTCTCTCTCTCTCTATTCTGAGGTCCCAATCTCTGTCTCTCGCCCTCTTGCTCCCTCTTCTTTCAATAATAGTTAATTTGTTAATCTGCAATAGACCACAGAGACCACATACTGAGTTTAAGTTAGTTTTAACAGTCTTTTAGTGCACTTAGTAACGTATTTCGACTTAAAGTTTATTGGAAGCTGCTATAGTTCAGTGCTTTAATTTATAGTTTGGAAGTCACAAAGTTTCGCAGCAGGACACTCATTATCGTACATTTGTAAACACATATTCCCCGAGAGCCTTTACCCTACTTATTACTGTCTTAAACTTCGCCTGTTTCTGGAATAGATTTGTTGAATCAAAATTAAAAGTTTTACTTTCTCTAATCCCATCTTTCTTTCTTTTTTTTTCACATCAATCCAGCATCTATGGCTTAATAGCAAGAACCGTTTAATCCATACACAGGTTGGGGGCAATTTGGTATCTCCAACAGTGTGCCGGCCAGTGCCGGGCACATGACGCGAAGCTCGTCCCAACATGTATTTGACCCTTCATGTGTGTGGCTCGTCATGTATGTCTTGTAAACTTATGTGCATCAAGCTTCATGTCAAAATATGTGTCTGATGCAGATGCTACGAAGGGGATAAAAGAGACGCTCACGTTTGGCAGATACTCCCTTAATCTCACGTGTAATCAGAGTTTTAGGGCCCTATTTTAACGATCTAAGCACATAGTCTAAACGGACGTGTCCGAACCCACTTTTGCTAATTTAAGGATGGGGAAAATGGTTTATGCACCAAGCGCACGGCCTAAAAGGGTTGTTCCTATTTTTGTAATGAGTAATGGGTGTGTTTTGGGCGTAACGTGCAATAAACCATTGAGAGTCTCAACTCTTATCCCCTTTAAAGCAACACTAAAGAGTTTTTGTTCTTTGCTCCCCCTACAGGTTGGAATTGGAATTGTCCATTACCACTGTCGTAAATAATTTAGCTTACTGCAGCATAGATGGCTCTGATTGGATTGTAGGTCTGCCGTAAAGCAAGTTTTTGTAGTTTTCACTCGAACTAAAGGACCGTGACCCGACAGTTGGAAACTTCTTTAGTGCGGTTTTGGCCGATAGAGGGCTGCAAAGTGAATGTGCGAATATCACCCTGTTTCGAGTGTATGAACTTTTTTGGAAACGTTATTTTAAGGTAAAAAAAACCTCTTTGGTGTTGCTTTAAAAGCAAGTTGTACCTGGTGACATGCCTTATCCCTATTTAGAAAGCAAAATTTGTAATCTGAAAAACTAAGCAGAGGAATAAAACCACCAGTTTAAGATTAATGTTAGAAAAAATTGTACTGCTTTTATTTGTATTGATTTTTTAAAATGAAAACCTTTAAAAGCCATTTTCTTTTAATCATGGAAGTAAAATTAGCAGGCTTTTAATTGCTGTAAATGTATTAATATCCTACATAATCATTGTAATCTCATAAAATAATTTGCAAATATGCAAGAAAAGGTTTATACTCTAAAAATACAAACAAGAGATTAAGAATTTACAAACGTGCGGAGAGCCGAAGCGTTTCAGCACTCGGACAGCGCCATGGATTTTTTTAAAAGCATTACGTAAAAACATCTCTGTCATTATATCCACAGGTACAGAGTCATCATATACAATACATCCGTGTGATAGCATTTAAAAACAGATGCATTTGTTTAAAGCAAAGCATTTATTTACTTACCAGGCTGCAGTTGAAGCAGCTCTTTACGCCTTTTAACGTCTCATAATCGGTCGCTCATAAACGCGCTCTTTAAATAACAAAAACAATATTGCGCCATAGACTTTAGACCAGGTTTTAGTTGGTCAATGGCGTAGTCTATTTTAGTTATCAGAAACTCTTTCAACGCATATGCAGCAGGCACATATTTTTACATGACGCATGATGCACATGGTTCACATGACTCAACGAACACATATTTTGACATGACGAGCAACACACATGACACTTATTTTGAATTTGCGCCCCCCGAAAGAGAAGTCACCAGCTGCCACTGATCTCCAATTCACCTAACTTGCATGTTTTTGGCATGTGGGAGGAAACACGCACAGACACAGGGAGAACATGCCAACTCCACACAGAAAGGCCACCTGACCTAGCCGGGTTCAAACCGGGGACCTTCTTGCTGTGAGGCAACAGGGCTACCCACCGTGCCACCCCAATCCCATTTAAACTACAAAGACAACACAAATATTTCATAGGTTCAGTCTTTCAATAAAGTGTAAACACTGCAGTGCTATTAAAGCATTAATAAAATCACAGTGCTGAACTGAACTGACACAGGAATATTAACTTAACCGTACTGTCATACTAGAAAATGTTGGCTATAACTTGCACATTTAAAATCAGCTTTCACCTCAGTGGAAAATGAAGCATACAGAAAAATCAAGATAAAAGGATTATTTGTCTAGAGAAATCAATGTGGTGACACATCTCACATTAAGCCACCAAACAACAACATGGAAAAACTTATAAAACGTCAACACAACAACCTGCGCTGTTTGTCAAAAATATGCAAAGAAGGTAAACAATTTAAGATAATAATAAAAAAATTGCACTTTCTAAGCCAAAAAGAAATATTTATCATCTTGCATAAATTTCCCCATCTCATTTGTCATTTACAACTATGGAGCCGGTTGATTTGAACCTGTGGATCATTTGATCAGAAAGCAAACATGTTCACACGACAGGTGTTGTTGTTTACCCAAGCACACGTGAAGCTAAAACCTAATTTATCTGGAAATTATCCAGATTTCCATTGAAACAACCAGCATAGCACAAATAATTGTGCAAAAAACAAACAGCTTGACAGCAGAAAACATCTAAAATATGTCAGAGGGGATTTCTTTCATATGTATCTATTAATTTATAACGGTGTAAAATAAACAATGACAGAATTTTAATTTTTGGGCTTCGCTCTACAAAATGAGGTTAACAAGATTCAACAAGCTGCTATTCTTCTCCCCCGTGTTATCCCTGGAGAGCACTTTTATTGTATTTTATTTTTTCCGCATCTAGATTGAATCTTTGGGTGATTTATAGTTACTTTGCAGTGGAAAACCTCTGCAGATAAACACTATAAACAACACTGGAGGGAGGTTGATCAATGTAAATTGGTGTGTGAATGAGTCCAGTAACCTCTGTGTGTCCTTGAAGAGCGAGGAGGGCTTAGGCCTGCTGTTATTGGCTTTTACACACAAATCCTCTCTATTGCTGAATTTGGCCTGTTTCTGTGCTCTCAGCACCTCGTCTGTGATGTCATCAGGCCCGGGGCCTTTCATTGGCTGCAGTTACACACAGAATCAGTTTTTTTATGAAGAGTCGCAGTGCAATTTCAGCTCACTGAAAAAAAGTTACATTAAATGTGTTGTCATTATGACTATTTACTCACCTGCATGTTATTCAAATCACATTCTTGTTCATGAACCTACACGGAGCATCTTCTCATAAAACGTATTTTCTCAAATGCATGCAAGTCTGCTTAAAAAAGAAATTTTTTAATGTACCAGCAGGTTATTCATCGAATGCACATAGCTTTGTTATGTGCATTTTTAGTTATGCACCCTGAGAATGAAGTCCACAAATATTGGAGTATAAAAGAGCTTTAAAGGAATATTCCACTTTTTATAAAAAAAATCTTATAATTTACTCACCCCCATGTCATCCAAGATGTTTATGTCTTTCTTTGTTCAGACGAGATTTTACAAGAAATTACGTTTTTTGAGGAAAACATTCCCTGATTTTTTTTGCTCACCCATCGGTTTTGAAACGCATAAAGAAGCTACGGTAGCCGCCACCGGAAAAACATGTCATCGTCGGAGACAACTTGGTAAAAAAAGCTTGTCCATTAAGGGCTGCTTTAGAAACATGGCAGCACAAAATGGCGACTTCCATGTAATGCTGCGTTTACACCAACGGCAAGCGCGGTAGAGGCGGCAAGCACAAGTGATTTCAATGTTAAGTCAATGTGAAGACGCATTGACGCATGTCTGGAGGTCCCGCGGCGCGGATGAGGTGTGTAACGCGGCACGGTAGAGGCATTTACACCTCATTTGCGTGAACTAGAAGCGCGAATGAGGCGGAAAAGCATCTACCGCCCCACACTACACACCTCATCCGTGCCACAGGACCTCCAGACATGCCTCATCCGCGCCACGGGCGCCATGCGTGGTACGAGTGAATGGTGCTTTTTGTGCATTTTGCGTTTCACGCGAATTTGCGTCTGACTGAGTTGAAAATTTTAACTTTGGCGGAATTTCGCGCCGCGTTAACCAATCAGGAGCCTGCTTGCTGCTGTGGCGGTAGCCCCGCCCGGAGTCACTAATTCAGCATGAAGGCTTGATATTGTCCGTGAGCAGTCACCCGGAGCTATACGACACAAGTTCTTATTTCCATAGAGACAGGAATAAAAAGGACCTCGCTTGGAAGAGTGTCAGTGAGGACATTGGGAAACCTGGTAAGTTGTAAATACACATTTTACGTGACATTTATTGACCCACGCCGTTTATTTTCCCCATATGGTAAGGTGACTAAATACAAACCAGTAACTCTCTCGATAAATGCACAATCAACATCAGCCATCCTGCAAACAGACAACCGCATAGAACTTGCCCCTCCCACAAGAAGCGGATTTTGCCTCTGACTTGCGTCAAATGCTTGTTTTTTTCCTCACGCGTCTACTTCGCTCTACATGCCCGAATGCATTCAAACTGTTCAAGAGACAAACTAGGCGCGTTAGACGTGATTTTAACACCTGAAACGCAGTTGGTGTAAACGCAGCATAAGGGGACCCTCGTGTATGTACATAAGAATGTCTCATTCTAAGGTAATAAAAACATAATGTTTCATTATTAAAGGTCTTTATACACCACTGATAATATAGTTTTGTATATTATTTTGCATTTCCGTTAAGAGATTCTTATAAAAATTACATACTGCACCTTTAAAAAAGTGATTATGTAATATGTAAGGTCATGCTGGCGGTACACGGCTAGTGCAAGATGAGAAGTTGTGGTTTATAATAATCGTTTTGCTAGATAAGACCTTTATATCCTGGAATGTTTAACTAAAAAAAAATATATAATAATAATAATAAAAAAAAAAAACATTTCGACTGAATCAAGAAAGACATAAACATCTTGGATGACCTAGGGGTGAGTAAATTATCAGGATTTTTTATAAAAAAGAGGAGTCCTGTAATACTTTAATGGTTTCTCGTTTGACCTGCCCGTGGTCAAAGATGGGTTCATTCACTCTTGCTAATTGTTATGTTTTTCTTTTTTCTTTTCATCTGACTCTTTTCAAATCTCCTGATTTATTATTTTTGGAAAGGTAGTTATACCAACATCCCTGCAGGCGAGTCAACAAAAGACAAGTATCCTCTGTAAACCCTTATCACCATGTAGAAACCGACTTGAACATCTCATCAGCACCCTGCAGACAATCATCTTCACCTTTAGCTGGTGTACATCTGCAGCTTCATGCGCTGGACACTGTATGCCCAGTCTGTACTGTTACACCCAATTAAGGTCCGAATTGTGTACAGCACATTGTAAGCTTCTTCTGGGTGAAAACCTCGCCAGCTGGATTCAGGAAAAACTAACATGCCAGCCAATGTCTCAGTAGCTTAGCACCTTGCCTCAAACCTGTATTTGCCCGAAGATTTTCTCTGCTCTTTCCTCTTGGGATTTGATCCTGGGCTGTTCATGCTGCTTATGGTATGAGCAGATACAGTATAAAAAACATTCATCTGTGACATTGAGAAATATTCCAGGAGCTAAAATCTGCTCATAAGTAGTAAAACTACACTCAAATGATTTATCTACACTACTGTTTTACTAGAAATACGCAAGAAACAACAGGAGGAACAAAGAGGCAAAGTAAACCACAAAAAACACAACAGTAAACAAAATAAGGACTGACCTTGAGCTGAACTAATATAGAGGTAAAAATACACATGAACGAAAGAGAAAACTAAACAAGACACAGTTCAACATAATGGGTAACTATGGTAACAGAGGAGGATCAAGATAACATATCATGAAAATCTAACTTTTTCCATGATTAAGTCTTTTAATTGGGTCCCCAGTGACTCTATTAACCTAGAAAATGTGAAAAAGATCAACCCAGTAATTTAGTTTTGGTAAACTATTCTCTGTAAGCATGTGAAAAAATAGCTTGGTGAACTTTGGCTCCCTTTGTGATGTCAGAGGGGGATCTTATTAACTCTGCCTCTTAATCTGCACTATCCAACCACAGCACTGCTATTTAGGGCAGAGATCAACTCATTTGCATTTTTAAGGACACACCCCAAAACCACACATTTTTGCTCACACATTTTTACATGTTATAATAAATGATCTATATGATATTTTGAGCTAAAACTTTACATAAAATGCATCAGCCAATTAGATCGCCTTATGCAAATAACCTTGGCCACGCTTTAAGACACGCCTTCCCTCTAGCGTTAATGTTTACGCCCCATGTGTCAATGTACCGGATAAATGTTTTTTTTTTTGAGTGAACAATCTATTAACAAATGCTATATCTATTTACCCATATAAATAATTTCAAATCCATAAAACACTGAGCTGAAGATATTTCCTGTTATAGTGCTTTGATATTTATATTAAATTATAATGCACATTTCTGAAATGTCAAGGCAGGATGGAATATTTAGAGACAAAACAACTAATACTAAAAAACAGAATTCATCAAATCTATTCTAATACTTCATAGAAGAGACGGTCACTTGACATTTTCAAAAGACTTAACAGGATGGAAAGATACACTGAAGAAAAAACAAACGTCCCTGAAGATGTATTTGTAAAAAAAAAATACTGAACAACTTCACTTGTACAAGAAAAGGTACAAAAGCTGTCACTGGAGCGGTACCCTTTAAAAATGCTTTTAATAATAACCCAACATTTTGCAGCCCAGTTTTGGAAGTGACAGTTTTTGTGCCGTTTTTCAAAGAGTGCATGTATTTGACAAGTCATGTATCTTAAAAAAAATCTCTAAAATTATGCTGATGTTGCAATGATGTGCACAAAACTGGAATCGGTCCTCACAAAGTAACGTCTGGATTCTGTATAATTACAGGACAATGCTAAATCAGCTGAAGTCAGAGAGAAATGGTCTTGAATTGGTTACAGGAGAGCTGGTTTTATGCCTGCGGTTCTTGGTATAACAATGCTGAATTTAGATAAGCAACTTAAAGGCATCAATGCAAAGCTAAAGTGACCCTTCGTGTCATTTTCCCGGACATGTCCTGGCCAAGATTTCCTCCGAAGTTTCATAATTCGACTGCATACGTCATCGAGGTACTCACATTTCAGTTAAAAACCTTATAAAATAAAGATTTATTTCTCTTAAGACATACAATCATTGTACTTTTACCTTGAAATGTAACCCAGCATTGGGTCAAAAATGGACAAACCAAACCCACTGGTTTGTACATATGCTGGGTTGTTTTAACCCATTGTTGAGTCAAATATAAACATTTTCTGGGTTAATTTAACCCAACGACTGGGTTGAAAAATTGATAGATTTTTGTAAAATACTTGTGACATGATTTCAGCATCTTTATCTACAGAGGTAAATAAGCATTCCCATAACAGATAAAAGAAAAGTGAATATGTAACGGTGGAAAAGCTGCATGTCCTGCATGAATGGCCCATTTTATGTCCACAAGGATTTCTCTATCTGCACACAGCGTACGAGATACACACCTTGACACACGTCTATTCATGATCTGGTCTCAGTAATGAAGAGAGAGGGTGAGGTCCGTGTGCACTCAATATTCCTGTCAAAGCTCTTCTTATTCTCCTGCAGCTCCGCGACACGTTCTGCCCTTTGGCAAAGGAAAAAAAAGAGAGAAAATGAAGCAGATGAGTGCAAAGAGACTCCTGGGGATGAAGTAAATGCATCTCGCACGCTAAACGGGCCAAGACGGGGTCGAGAAAAGTGCTGCAGTTGACCGGCATCCTTCAATCTCAGATGGTTGAAAACGCTCTCATGCCGAGTCGGATTATCCAGCCTGGTCTCACTATTTATGTTTTTTAAGTTAGGTATTAGGTATTAATACCTAACTTTCAAAAACATAAAAAAAAGTATTTGTTTGTACGTTTAAATAGATGCTGAAGCGTAGAATGTAGATGTATTTGCAACATTTAATCATAGCATCATTACGTTGGGTTATTGGCTGGCCTTGTGTAAAATCTGAGAATGAAGAATGGTGAAGGATCCCATTCAAACCACTTCAAATGATTTATTCTGTAGGACAGGCACAACCATTGGTTGTGGCTTTGAATGATCTTCATCTGTACTGTAGATGTATAAACAAATCATGTCTTATTATAATTTAGTCAAAGGTGCTAAAAAGTGCTTGCCTGTGACAGCAGTCCATTCACTAAGTCTGAATAGGGCTTTAGTGATCTCAATATAATGAGATCTAATCTGATTCTGTGGCCTTTTGTGTTCCTCTTTGTGCAAAGGGCTACTCATGATTCAAATAGCTGGATTGGGTGCTATTAGAGAAATATAAACCCTGTTTAATGTTCTTTTCCATAGGAAAGGAAAACCACAAACACATTTATAATATGGTATCATTTTAATTCGTTCTTCTCTACAGCTTTTGTTGCTGAATCCCTCAGTAACCTCACATATATTAAAGTCTTACTGTGCTCAGATTTTTCGATTTCCAAATTTTGAAGAAACACAACAAGCATCTCATTATGAATGCAAAAAGATACCCAAATTCTTATAGGATCAAACTATCTGAGCTTTGCTTTCCAAATTAATTTTGATAATGTACTTTGACTCATATGTATCAATTTTTTTCTTTTATAAATTTTGTGAGGAAGTTTGTACTCGATAATAAAATTTGGAAAAATCTGTAATAGGCTTTTCACATTGGGCAATAAAGTGACGCGAATGTGAGACGTGATAACGCACTGAAATAAAAACGATAGAAGTCTTTCATGCTTGACAGTCTGGATGACACTTGAGTTTAAAGAGTTTATTTACCTGAATGTGATACACAAATAAATTGTTAATTGATTCATTTAAATGTTTCAGATTCAATTTGAGTTACTACACTGCAAAAATGATTCACAAGAAAAAAATCTTAGTATTTTTGTCTTGTTTTAGTAAAAATATCTAAAAATTCTTAAATTAAGATGCTTTAAGAAATGTAAGAAAAATTCAAGAAAAATGTGTGTTTTATGCACAAAATCACTTCAATTTGATATTTTTGCCCTAAACACTAGACTTATTTTCTTGGTTCGTTTTGCTCAACAAGAAAAAGCATCTTAATTTAAAATATTTTTGATATTTTTACTGAAAACAAGACAAAAATACTAAGATTTTTTTTTTTTTAAATAATTTTTTTAATTTTTGTAATTTTAGATTTTTTTTCTTATTCCATTGGCAGATTTTTAGGAGAAAAGTACGCATAAATGCATGAATCGTAGTATTTTCTCAATCGGATGTAAAAATACCTCGTTGACATGCGCAGAAGAATTGTGCTTAAGTTCTTGACTTATTTTTACCTCTTTTTTACCTCTTATTTACGTATCACATGATTCTCATCAAAGAAAAACGTAATGGCAACACACATTATTAAGGTAATGGGGTCACGTGCTGTACATTCTGCAGTGTTCGTGTCTTTCATAACATTACATAAAAAAATAATATAGCATTGTGCTAAAAAGTGTGTTTTTTTTTGCTTATCTGAAAACTTTTTAAGATCAACTTTCTCCAACTCAACTTTGACTTTGTAAATTTATCGAGAGATGAAGCATGAACTTGATGAGATATGCTGTGCCTGCGTTGCCAAGTCTTCTGCTTTTTTGCAGATTTCAGATTTAGGCTACTTTAAAGTGTTTCTGCGAGTTGATTTTTTTCTGTGGGTTCAAGATGAAAGATAGTTATTTGTATTTGGGCTGTGAATAGTCATTGGGATGCTTTTGGGCTAGTTTTGAATGTCTATTGGGCTGGTTTAACACACGAATCTGGCAACCCTTACTGTGCGCTTGCGCAGATGTTTGTGATTCAGATTATATAAAATAAAATACATGTAAACGAACATACATATACATATACTGTTGTAACCTGCCTTTGGATTGAATTTAGTCTGATTGACAAAAATTTGTGCATGTAAACATAGCCAGTTTGGATACGAGTTCAAACTATTTACTGGGGCAATTGAATTATGCTACAAATGCTGTCAATAGAGCTTAAAGTAAAAATGCAATTGATTTTTTTATTCAACTTTATAAAACTGTAAAATGTTATAAAACTGAATACTTTGAAATGAACTTTAAGTCACTTCGGACAAAAGCGTCTGCCAAATGCATAAATTAAATGTGTAAAGGCAAAGATAACAATGCACAATACAATTATATACAATATATACGCAAAAGATACAGTACACATGATATGGATACCGTACATGATCACAGATTAAATTTCAGGTTGTGTTTAACTCCCATTGAACCCAGAACTTCTTAAACTAGCTGCCAGTTTTCTCTTCAGCAGTCCATTCTGTCGGGTAGGTGGACAAAAATCAAACCATATCAGATATTCTGCTGTTCATATATCTGAAGCTTGCCAACAGCACTGACGACGCTGTCCGATCCATCAGACCAACTTACTGTCTGGCAGCTCATCTTATATGTTTGTTCCGCATTTGACATTGATCTTAGTTGGGCGAATTTTAATACACTTGTGTTTCAACCATGTCTTGAATCTCCTTTACCTCTCCAACCTCCTTCACTCTCTGCCTATCATCTTACAGCTGACAGATGACATATAAAGCAGGGGGTCTTTCATCTCAGCCTCACCCCCCTTCAGTTCGGCATATGTCCGTTTCCACACCTCCACAGAAAATCTCTACACTTGCTTTATAAATCCACAAAACACCCAGAATAAAAGCTCGCTCACTCTCGGGCTCCGTTCCAAAACCTAGCAGGCTGCCTTGGTGTCTGTTGCTTTCTTTGTGGACTTTAAGCATACTACTGCAATGGATCCTTGTGGACCAGTTTGCAGTACATAATGTAGTGTCATACACTTAGCATTCCTCTTGCAAAGTTACAGAAAACTTTAGTCAATTACATTCAATAAAGTCTGGGGTGAGCTTGCTAAGTCTCTACAGAATGCAAAAGATCAATCCGTCTGAAATAATGTAGAGTTTGATGGGTGCACTGCCTTTGATATCAACAACAGAAGATACTGTAGAAGAATTGCCCTTATGTCATTTTAAAAGATATTTTACAATACCATCTATCCTTAATTGTATTCATTATTTAATTTAGTTATGTTAATACTTTAATGTAGATCATGACATGGTGCTAGCAGAGAAAATAAATTAAATGTGTTACTGTAGCTCAGCATTGCATTAGCAGCACAGCAGGCATATGAATGACCTTCAACGTCGAAATACGGTTGAAATAATGTCTGTTCTTGTTTCGACGTTTATACAACAGTTAATGGTACACGATTGCAAAAGGTAAATAAAATGTTTAAAATCAATGTTAAAATTTGGTTGAAAAAAAATGTCAGTTTGTTCAATGTTGATTGAATTTGCAAAATCAAAAGGTAATTCAACGTTGATTCAACCTTGTCCTTGACGTTTGTTTAATGTTGAATCAACGTTAAAATGCCGGCTGGTAGTACAAACGATTGTGGGTTCGATCCCAGGGAACGTCTCGGTTACGGATGTAACCCTCGTTCCCTGAAGGAGGGAACGGAGACGTCACGTCGTGACCGACGAATTGGGAACTCACTTAGAGAGACCAATCTGCTTCGTATACTACTAAAACGCCAATGAACTTGGCCTTGAGATATTTGCATAATGCTGGCGCCGCCCCGCCAGGTGCCTATATAAGCAGCAGGTGCAAATATGGAAATTAGCTTCTTTTCGCTGAGAAAGCCGGGAGAATGAGACCGGCCGATAAACAGCAGGGGGCAGCCCTGTGGCGACGGGATAGACGTCTCCGTTCCCTCCTTCAGGGAACGAGGGTTACATCCGTAACCGAGACGTTCCCTTTCAGTCGGTCACTACGATGTCACATGTGGGACACAATGTGGAGCCCGAGCCAGACACGTAGGTTCGCGAGGATACAGCTAGTGAAAGGCTGACAGCCAAAGCTCCGCAACAAAGGCTGCCAAGGCAGCGGAGGAAGAACAATTCAAACCATTACGCATTTTTGTTCTGAAGGCCTTCCATACTGACACAGTTATGAAGCATCAGTTGGAGGCTGCAAGCCGACCTGCGAGACTGCTCTCCGTGCTCCCCCTGATGAGGAAAGAACACGAGAGGATACAGGCTCGATACGAACACTGTAGAATCTAATGAACGTATTAGGTGTCGCCCAACCAGCAGCTCTGCAGATGTCTGTTAGCGAGGAACCACGAGCGAGAGCCCAAGATGAGGCGACACTCCGTGGAGTGCGCTCTCAAATTAAAGGGGCAAGGAATACCCTGAAGATTATAAGCCAGGGCGATAGAGTCAACTATCCGATGAGACATCCTCTGCTTAGTGACAGCTTTCCCTTTCTGCTGGCCACCAAAACAAACAAAGAGCTGGTCTGAGGTCCTGAGGCTTTGCGTGCAAACCACGTAGAGTCGCAGTACGCGTATGGGGCACAACAAAGCCACGGTTGGGTCTGCCTCCTCCGGGGGCAGCGCTTGCAAGCTCACCACCTGATCTCTGAAGGGAGTGGTGGGAACTTTGGGCACGTAGCCTGGTCTGGGTCTCAGTGAGACAGCAGGACCAAACTAAAGGCACGAATCGTCAACAGAGAATGCATGTAAATTCCCTACTCTCTTCACGGGGGCCAATGCTAGCAGGGTCAGAGTTTCATTGACAAAAACTTCAGACTCGCAGACTGCAAAGGCTGAAATGGAGGACCTGAAGGGCTTCAGCACCATGGACAGGTCTCAGGAGGAATAGAGGGAGGGCGCGAGGGGTTTAGCCTGCGAGCGCCTCTTAAAATGTAATAACCAAATCATGCTGGCCAACTGATCTGCCGTTGATAAGTGAGTGAGTGACGAGCAGAAATAGTGGCGATATCAACTTTAATGGCGAAGGGACAGCCTACCATTTAACCTATGTAGAAGATATAAAGCACAATGTTAATGGGCATTCTCTGGGGTCCTCGCGTTGCAAAGAGCACCAGGTGACGAAAAAGGTTTCATTAAGCGCGTAAGCCCGTCTTGTGGACGGTGCTCGAACCGCGTCGATGGTGTTAGATACCGCTTGCGATAAATCACCTAAACCTTGCGCGCACTCAACGACCATACATGGAGATCCCACAGGTCGGGGCGCGAGTGCCAAATGTGCCGCTTCCTAGAGAAAGAAAGTCCTTCCTCAGGGGAATCCGCCAGGGAGGGCTGTCGCGAGGAGCATTAACTATGAAAACCAATTCCTAGTCGTCCAGTACAGACGATCAATAAAAACGCTCTCCTCGTCCTGCCTGACTTCGCACAGTGTCTGCGCGATAAAGCTCACTGAAAGGAATGCGTATTTACGCATCCCCCATGGCCAGCTGCGTGCCAACGTATCCACGCCGAGGCTGCCCTCGGTTAGTGAATAAAATAGGCGACAGTGGGTATCGTCCGGCGCCGCAAACAGATCCATCTACGCACGACCGAACTTCATCCAAATAAGCTGGACCGTCTGGGGGTGGAGTCGCCATTCGCCGGGGGCGCAGCTCGGGAAGCGCGTCTGCCGCTGTATTGAGCGACCCGGGAAGAAATGGCACGAAGGGACCTCAGATGCTTCTGACTCCAAAGGAGGAGATGACGAGCGAGATGCGACAGGTGACGAGAGCGCAAAACCGCCTTAATGGTAAATAACGCAACAGTCGCAATGTTATTGGTGTCGGCTAATACATCCTTCCCTCGCATCTCCATAGCGGAGCGTACAAGTCCCAGATATACAGCGCACCGCTCGCGGCAGTTGGGGTGCTATGCACACCCCTGAGACTGCAAGCCCGTCATACGTGGCTGATCATCCCGTGCTGAGGGCATTGCATGCTACAGAATGCCAGGAGACCCCTCAGGGGCATATCTTCTATCGGAAATGCCGGGTCTACCACGGGGAAAAATGTAAATGACACGCAGGTGTAATGTTTACACGGTGTATGCCGGTGTGCCACGCTCTCCTCGAGACTCGATCGTAAGCCAACGCTGAAGCGGTCTCATATGAAGCAGCTCGGGCGGTGTCACAGCCGCAGCATGCTGTCATATGTCCAGGAGCTTCTGAAATTGTTTCAGAGGGACCGCGTACTTCCCTCGAATTAAACCGAGGCAAGTCAGAACTGACTGGTTGCGCGCTCTTGTAAAACACGCCAATTAGTCGATCGAGTCTTATTTCCATACTGAGAAAAAGGATCCTCTGCACGGGGCAAAGTTGCTCTTTCCCAGTCGACCTGAAGACAAAAATGAGCGAGATGCCGAAGCATTAACTCTCTGTGTTCGTGGCACGTCTGCCAAGAACGGGCTATTATAAGTCGACGTACATAAAAGCATAATGCGAACAACTCTCTCTCTCTCTGATATTTTAATGCCGTGACTAGCACATGGAGACACGGAGAGAGAGAGAGACAGCTCGAACGGTGTACTTAGTATTAATATGCCCACCCTACGACGCAGAGCGAAAAAACGGTCTAAAGCGAGGGGAGATGGACACATAAAGTACACGTCTTACAGGTCTAAGGCTGCAAACCGATCTGAATATTGAAATACGAGCCTCGGCGTTATCATCCAAAAAGAACACCTTCGTAGAGCCGGTGCGTAAATCAAATCGATCGTAACCCGCCACGTATTTTGGGTACTATGAGATAAAGGCTGGAAAAACCCTATCATCATCATCATCATCTCGGTAAGAGGGACCGGCTCGAACATCCTTCGCCAACAGGATATCGACTTTTGCACGCAGTACATGTGCATCGGACGCTTTCACCACAGTGAAACGAAAGCCCGAATTTTGGGGTGTGCCGGATTCGTAACCGAGGCGGATCATGCGTAAAACCCAACGAAACGGGCAGGGAACTGAAGCCAAGCACCCAGGCACCGTACGAGGAGAAATAACGACACTACCGAAGTACCTGCGGTGGGGCAGCGAAGCGAGACAGGTGGGACTGCCGGTGCGTCTGCTGTGACAGCATAAACATCTACAGTATGTGTGTGTGACACTGACCTGAGCCCGCTGAGGGTAACGGTCGTCTGGTCTCCTCTACGGAGAGCGCAGACTCCGATGAGGGTGCTGGTGGTCCGGTCTCCTCAGCGGAGAGCTCGGACTCCTCAGGTCACCCGCTGGCAATAGAGGAGAGGTAGGGGAGCTGGTGTGTACCCGCTCACGGCTCTCTCGATCCTCCGGAGACCTAGAGAGGGAAGAGGAATGCACTCTTATGTGTGGTTAAGTGGGTACCGGCCGAACAGCCGGTGGAACATATGCAAACCAAGGATTTTCCACCCGACCCTCTATCGGGGGAAGGAGCTCCATCTCCTGAAGAGTGACCCTCTGCCAATCCGGGTCACCCTTCACTGGCCACTTAAACTCCCGAATTTCACGGGAAGCGGCTAAGCGGGCGGGGCAAGCTGCTGACGACCGGTTCCCCTGCGCTGCCGAGATGGGGTCCGAGGAGGGGAACGGAGGTGGTCGCCGCAGGACGCCGACGGCGAGAGGCAGACTGAGGAGCCGGCGTGGTGGACCAAGGGCAGCTCTCTTCCGCCGGGGCATGACCTAGGAGATCGCCTCAGTCTGCGCAGCGGAGCTGTACGACTCCCCTGGCTCGCCGAAGAGGCCGGTCTGTGAGACAGGAGCATTTAAGTTGTTGTCGTCTGCGTCCGTCATGTCAGCCAGACACAGCCAAAGGTGGCGATCTTGAACCACTGTGGTGGACATTGCACGACTGAAGGTCGCGGCCTCCCTCGTAAATCCTGGGTGAGCCTGCAGCAACGTTATTGCGTGCAGGGCCGAAGCCGCCTCTCCGGCATGCCTGATGGGCAGCGTCCGTAACCGGACGACTGTCTACAAACACGGGAGGGAAGGGTCCCCGCCCTTAGCGGCTCCGTTGGTGAGGGAGGTGAGGGGTGAAAGCTGAACGGCCGGACGGCCGCAAATCACGTCAGCTCTTCGTGCCGTCGGGAAAGAAAGGCACAGGAGGAGAGGACCGAGAGGCCCGAGCTCCGAAGTACCAATCATGTGGGCGGGACGGTTCGGGCGGAGAGGGGTTAACCTTTCCAACTCTACCGTCTCCGCCGCACGAGCGGGCACGGCCGCCATCTCCGGAACGACTCTGCCTCGGAGGAAAAAATGGACACCCCTCTGATGCCGCAGAAGTGACGGGACCAGAAGGAGGTGCAATGGATTCGGCAGACATCGTAGAACACGACTCTGCAGTCTCCACCGGAGCCTCAACCGGCTGAGGATGAGAAGGCCGGTAGGTGGAGGATGCATCCTCCGTCCTACTCAGCGTAGTGACGCGAAGGGCGCCCTGCGAGCGCTTGACAGCCGCACCATGGCGGCGTCAGCACTGCAAAGGCGCGGACAGCGTTCCCGTAGAAACGACAGTCGTCTCCGCAATCCAAGAGGGTTATGCTCTCACAGAGAGAACAGAAACTCTCCACGAACGCAGCCTCGGAGTGCTCGATGCCTAAGCACGAAGACAGCGCTCGTGACCGTCACTGGAACCCTTATACTTCTCGCATCCAAGATCGCACGGGCGAAAAGCTATCCTGAAAAGGACGCTGATCTCCGAATATATGAGAGAGTGGCTGTCTTTAAAAAGACACAGAGCTCTCACGTATCACTCTTTTAGGGAAATCACCCTTTAGGTGCTCAGCTGATGATGCGCACAGGGAAAGGCAACGCACACACTAAACTCAAAACAAAAAAGATGCAGAGCCGTGGAATACTGCGAGCGTCCGCTGTGTTAGTACTGCTTGTCAATCAACTTCAGCAACCGTTCCCAGAAGGGCAAGTAGCTTCTCAGTAGCAGATAATGCCGGCTTTCGAAGCGAAAAAGCTAATTTCCATATTTGCACCTGCTGCTTATATAGGCACCTGGCGGGGCGGCGCCAGCATTATGCAAATATCTCAAGGCCAAGTTCATTGGCGTTTTAGTAGTATACGAAGCAGATTCGTCTCTCTAAGCGAGTTCCCAATTCGTCGGTCACGACGTGACGTCGTAGTGACCGACTGAAAGGGAACACACATATTGATTAAATGTAGACTTTTCATTGCACTGTACTGTAACTCAATTTGGATTAAAACATCTGCCAAATGTGTAAATGTAAAATTGCTGTAATTTTTAAAAGTTTTCATGTAAATTCAAGTGTAAAAACCCATGGAATCACATTTATAACATGTAATTTACATATTATTGAATCAGATGTGAAAACAAGTCAGCACCTTTAAGATGTGATCCTATTGGCTTTAACATGGGAATTGCACAAAAACGTTTCGGGGACATATTATAAATATCTGACTTTTTCCATGTTTAAGTGCCATAATTGCACCCACAGTGCTTCAATAAACCTAGAAAATGTGAAAAAGATCAACCCAGTAACTTAGTTTTGGTAAACCATTCTCTGCAAGCATGTAAAAACAATGGTCATTGAAATTTGGCTCCCCTTGTGATGTCAGAAGGGGATCTTCTTTTAATAATACCGCCTCTTAATCTGCACTATCCAACCATGGAACTGCCATTTAGTGCAAAGATCAGCTCATCTGCATTTTAAAGGACACACACAATAATTTAAAAAAAATTCTCACACCTAAATGGCAATTAAAATTATCTGTATGGTATTTTGAGCTAAAAAGTTTAATACGTACGCCGGGGACACCAAAGATTTATTTTACATGTTAAAAAAGTACTGTGAAATTTTGTTTTTGCACATGTGATCTCACATAAAACACAGTCACAGCTGGGGTACATATTTGGATTATTTTTTAACAGTGTAGTACTTTTTTTGTAGTTTTTATTATTTGCATATAACTTTGTTTTTCACTGATGTCTGTGCCCTAATCAGTAGTCATTTGCAAGCCGACATGTAAGAATCACAGTCTGTTTACAGTTTGTTGTCTTGGTTGTGGTACAAGCTTTACGTATGATGTTTAAAATGCAGACTGCATCGGCTTTTGGGTTTTGGAACAGAACTTTAATCTTTCCCTCTGACCAGCTTGAGAATTCATCCACCGCCTCGCTGTACCCGTCCTCCTTCATTTAGGAGATGTAGGCCAGTGGCTTGTAGTGATTTTAGAGAGGCTAACAGCAAGGACAGGCAAAACCACGGTTCACTGAACGCCCCTATAGCATTAACGGGCTGCGAAATAAAATGTACATATAGCAGATTTCACTGCATCATTTTGGACCGTCAAATGGCCGCAGTGGTGAACATTAATCACAAATTTTGTTAATATTATAAACTTAGCTACATGAAAATTAACAGTTTTGTTATTATTTAATTACCATCATGTTGGTCAAACTGCAAACTATAGAAAACTTCTGTAAACTACAAAACAAGATGTAAGAATTTCCTAAACTTTATATATCCACATGCCTGGAATTTATATGGGAATTCATATGTATTTTATGAGTTTGCTAATTCATACGAAATGAATCATACAAAAATGTGTGATTATTAAGAAAAAAATATGAAAGGGAAGGCCCTAATCCCGACGTAACAGGGGCAACAAATGAATACAAATTATAAATTAGCCACCTCGTAAAATACGTACAAACTATGATATTGTATGAGCTATAAAAGAGCAACCTTTGCATCCTTCTGGGGTTGGTAAATGAAGCATGAAGATACATATCCATCAATTATACTGGCACCAAACCAGCATAACCAGTTTAGAGCAGCATGATAATTCATGGTTTAAGTTTGATTTGTCAGCAGAAAGTAATATGTCTGTCTTTTAAATGCACTTGCCCTTTCAAAATCCACCGCATCACACTGCAGGATTATCAATATCTGCTCTCTCTCTCTGCACTTCAACACAGAGATGTTGAGATGTTGGCAGTTACGCTCTAAAGGTCCAGTGGTCCGGTACGCTCGCAGGGTTAATGGTCCTTGTCTCTCTATCCCATCTCACAGTTTCTAAGCCTATTCAGTCACATGACCTCTGACATACCCGGACAACTCCTGCCTCGGGCAAATGCATTCATTCAGCTGGAGATTTCTCTCTCTCTCTCTCTCTCTCTCTCTCTCTCTCTCTCTCTCTCTCTCTCTCTCTCTCTCATAGTATTTGCAGCAACTTTATCGGCATGATGGAAAGGGTTTACATTGCAAAGCACCTCTCTCTCTGGCTCCCTACCAATACCTGCTGAGTGGCTTTACTGTCCATTACTGTTCAGGAAGCTACTCTGAATGTTCAGCTTGCCAAACTACAAGCCACATAATTTAATAGATATACAATCAATATCATTTTCGTTACATGCCACCAATATATTCATGTCTTGATCGATGATTTATATACACTGTAAAAAATTCTGTAGAAATTGCAGCTGGGGTGACGGTAATTTACCATAGATTTACATTTATGTTATTTACTGGCAAGAGTTTGTTCAAAGTTAAATGAACATTAAACATTTACAAGTCTTTGTCTTTAAAGAGTAAAAACTAAAAAAACAGCATCAAGCAAAACATTCTGGGAAACAAAATCTGAAGCAAAAAAACAGAAAAAGGTTGATGATTATTTATGGTTCCCAGAATCCTTTGCATGAGGCTGTTATTGTATAGTTTTATTCTGTAAAGATAAAGACTTGTTAATATTTAAAATTGATTTAACTTTGAACAAACTCTTGCTAGTAAATAACATAAACGTAAATCTACGGTAAATTTCCGGCACCCCAGCTGCAATAACATTGTAATTTCTACGGATTTTTTTTACAGTGTATATATTTATACACCAAATAAATACATTTGAAATTGTATTTAACAAATATGTATTTGTTAACGTTACTATTTAAATCTAACGTGAACTAAAATGTACACAGCTACAATTATGTTAATGTATTACTAATGCATTAACAAATACAAGCTTATTGTAAAGTGTTTCAATGAAAAAGTGGATGTTTGGCAGGTCAGTGCATTGCTTCAGATTGATGTCTTAACATCAACATTGCACTGTAAAAATGACTTTGTACTTAGTAACATTTTGTTAAGTAATTTTTTTAAATTATATATACATTTTAAGAAATAACCAATACAATTATTATGTATATAAATAAATATATATAAAAATTGTTTCTTAAATACATAAATGTGTGTGTATTTTTATTACACACAGCACAAACTCATATATCATGCAAAAAATTACTTTTATTTTGTATAAGATTTATCTAGATTAATCTATGTCCAGCACTTATACACTAATACATATAAAGTTTTTATATAGTTTAACTATGTTTTTACTATGTTGCATTGTTTTGCAAGAAAACACTGAACATAGGAAATCATTGAATAAATACAAAATGCATACAAAATAGACTACAATGTGTTGTTGCCAATTTTATTCTCCTCATAAAAGATTGATATATAAATGTGATATTAGCTTATGGTTTTGTAAATTTGTCAAGAAAGTAACATTACAAGTAAAATCTATAAAGTAAAAAAGCACCTTTTGTTTGTCTTACCTGATACTATCATGCAATGACATGAAAATCAATTACCACACCTGCTTGAGTGAAATAATGAAAAACATCATAAAGCCCCAGACTCATGTTGTCATGAAATCAGCGACCCTCCCATCTGATCACAAGATCAAAGCTGTATTTAATAGCAAGAGTACACACTAATCCGTCTCGCTTCATCACTTGTAATTAAATCACCCAAGACAGATGTTAAAACCAGATGCAAACAAGGCCTGTGATGCCTTAAAATAAGGCCTGTGTAAGCAACTCACCCAGACTTTGTTTGTGGCATGTTCTTCATTTTTGCATCCACTTTCTCACAGATTTGTCTATAAAAAAAATAATACCATAAATCATTATATATATTTTTTTAAAAGCACTAACATTTGCACATTTTGAATTATCATATTTACCCGTTATACCTCATATCTTATTTTCATTTTCTCTCTCTCTCTCTTGTTCAAATCCCAAAATGTGTTTCATAGAAATGTGTTGCCAGCACATTTCCTATAGTTCAGATATGGTACTGCATTCAATTTCATATCGAGTCTGTCATGCAGAAACCTTACAGGATACAAATATTTATTCATTTGCTACTGTATACCTCAAACTTCGTCTGCTCTCATTCCTTTCTCCAAGATCATTCCTGTTCACCTTTTCCTGGTGTTATCTGTCTGAACATCTTCACTGGCCATCTCTCTCTCTCTCTCTCTCTCTCTCTTATACACACGTATCTGGGCTGAGAACAGAGAAACTCTTTGAGTTTGAGAAAAACACTTGTGAACGATTGATCCAGGAATCAAAGAGCAAAATCACCTCCAATGAAAAAAATATTCTGGACCTCGACCACTGAGGAAAACGTTTAGAAGAGCTTTTTTGCTCCAAAAGATGGCAGATTTAGGTAATGGAAGAAAAAAGTGAAATAAAAATGAAACAAAAACATAATCCTTGCCTTGATTTATTTGTTTTTACATGATTTGTCACACTTTCTTTGTTAGTTTTTGTTTTGTTGTCTGATGATAATTCGGTACCTGCAGGGTGGTGTGATTATTTCATTATTTGCTTTGAGAAACATAATCTGTTGTCATCACAAGAACAGTGAATGTGAAGTGAAGTGAGAATTGTAAATGACACAGAGGAACGAACATCAAACATTTAGGCTACAAGATGGATGGATGCCAAAGGTACCATAATCTTATTCCTTATTTTTTTATTATCTTCCAGGGGCCACTGCACTAATCCTTTCAAGAGTTTATAGATACCCACTAAATGTTTTACGTCACATACACTGTAAAAACTATATGTGATATCTACTTAATAAAATTTGGTAGCAATATTACATTTAATATTTTAAGTAGTTTTAAATGCTTACTTTTTTAATGGATATTCATGCTTAAATATGTCAAATTACCTAAAATGTTACTGTAAAAACACTAAAAAATATTATGTTACCATAAAAAAATTATGCCTTATATACTCAGAGAACAGAGAAGCTGTTATCTTAAAGTTTACTGCTTTTCCTAAGCTTTTTTTAAAATCTTTTAACATTTATTATATCACAATTTGATGAGCAAGTAAGAAGAGACTGGTTTCAAGATAGGGGAGAGCGGGGCACCTAGCAATTTATGGCTTTGGCATTAAAAAATATTTAAGTTAGATTAATACACATCTCTGCTACAATTGAAGACATAAAGTTTGTTTGTGGGACCTACCTTTATCTTACAATTACACCGAAAGTGTCAGGAGTGCAAATGTGACAACTTACCCCATAGGTGTGGTTCGTTGTAACAAACAGAGAGTTTGTTGTAACGCCTGCTAGAAAATTTTATTTAAACACAAATAATTCAATTTTTAATTTTTTTTATTATTCAATATTGTTTATATATCTGCCTATAATAGATAGATATACACACATCCATCCATCCATGATCCTTCATCTTACCATCATTGTATTATGCAGCAATGCATATAAATAGATTTTTTTGAAAGGGCTGCACAATTAAGACAAAAAAAATCATAATTGTGAGTTATTTTCAATGATATTTTATTAAAAATTATAATTTTGATGAATAGTATTTATATTGTTATTATTTCATTATCATTGTATGCCTGAGGCTTCACTGTAATACTGTGTGACAACAAACCCCGCTGTGTGAAAATGTTTTCAATCCCAGCTAGGAGTTGCTGACATGTTTCAAAATGTTGTGATGTTTTGGGTAACAACACAGTGATTAAAATAATATAAGGTTGGATTTGGTTGGAAAGGTTGGAAAACAGAAACTCTTATAAATCTCAAAGATAAATGAACATTAAACAACAAATATTTCTTTTTAGTGAAAAAATAAAATCGTGTTAAATTTCGAAATCTCCAAATTCAGCCCCACACAAAGCATCCCCTGCCTTAGTAATGTCTAGCAAAATCATGTAGTTACAACACAAAATTATTAAGTTAACGTCCTTCTTCAAATTTAAGTGGATTAAACATGATAAAATTAGGTTGAATTTACTCAATTATATGCTCATTTAGAATTACGCAAATAATAATATTTTATTACAAATAAATATTTTTTTATTAAATAAATTCAATAAAATAAAACAAATTATAATACTCAAAACAAATATTTATAGATTTTATTCCAAAAATGTTTATGTTATTTTTGTTATGTTTTTTTTTTATACATATGGTTTACTCATTTTATTTCATTAAATCTACTCAATACATACAACATGTAGTGACATGAAATTCAACAAAATAAAATGTAAAAAAAAAATGTGCACAAATAAACTTAAATTAACATTTCTTGGTACACTGTAAAAAAAATCCATAAAAATTACAATGTTATTGCAGCTGAGTTGCCGGTAATTTACCGTAGATTTAACTTTATGTTATTTACTGGCAAGAGTTTGTTCAAAGTTAAATACATTTTAAATATTAACAAGTCTTTATCTTTACAGAATAAAACTATACAATAACAGCCTCATGCAAAGCATTCGGGGAACCAGAAATCATCATCAACCTTTTTCTGTTTTTTGCTTCAGATTTTGTTTCCCAGAACGTTTTGCTTGATGCTGTTTTTTTAGTTTTACTCTGTAAAAACAAAGACTTGTAAATGTTAAATGTTCATTCAACTTTGAACAAAATGTTGCCAGTAAATAACATAAAATTAAATCTACGGTAAATTACTGGCAACCCAGCTGCAATTTCTACTGATTTTTTTTTAAGGTATACGCTTGATTTTTATTTTATTTTTACCAAATGCTTTCAAAAAGTGGACAAAATCAGCCATTTCAAAAAGTGGTAGGGACATGTCCCCAGCGTCCCCAGTGTAAATGACACCTATGCTATTAACCAACGGCACTATTTGGTAAAATTTAAATATGTTTTGTTTAATATAAATATTAAGTTTTAGAACTGGTTTGTCATAAATTTTCTTTGGGGGGCCGCGAAGGAATGTACGGTTCACAAGGGGGACCACACGCTGAAAAAGGGAAAAAGATGTACATTGTTCAAAAAAGTAACTTAAACAAAATAAACTATTACCGATTCTAAAATTACCCAAAAACATGCATCAGCAATCAGTATCATGACAAACAGCCACACTGTTGAGTTGGGTTTGTGACACTGAAGAGTAAATCTTTGCCCATTTTTGATGCACCGTTATTCAATATATTTCTCGTCCTGCTGTAATGTTTTTCATCTGATGTTTTGTTGTCACCACTACTTTTCAACACAAACTGATGCCTTTGGTTAATATTTTTAGGCTTAATTACACAGAATTCATAATACATTTCTGTATTTTATAAAATGTCATAAAACTGGGGCCCCCTGGCACCATGGGGGTCCCGGCACCCAGTTTAAGAACCACTGCTACAGTATAACCTTTCACTTACAGTATAGCAGATCTCAAAATGTACAGAGTTTAACCTAAAGCCACAAATGCCAAATTTTTATAAGACTTTTCATTTACATTGCATTCATGCATTTGTTTTTAACTACAGTGGCTTACTTTACAGTGCATTCAAGCTATGGATTTCCCAACTAAGCATCCCAGATGATAAAACAAACATAGTAGTCAATTAACTTGAAGTAATAACATCTGAATCTGTCCTCTGGACTCGGTCACAACATGACATTTCCTTTAGGTGTTCCTTCCACATCTGAACTTTATAACTTGAATGCACTGCAAATTGCTTTGGATTAAAGCATCTTTCAAATGCATAAAAGTAAAAAGTGTAACTCAGATCCGTATTTGCCAACAGTGAATGAATCAACCCGTCTTCTGGTATATGTCATGCACATAATGCTGATTATGTAAATACAAGCATGAACTATGCAGGCACTTGAGTAATTTCTAAAAATGAATCATCTTATTTGCCTTTAAGACAGCTATAGGACTTTAAATGTTTTAATGTGACAGGCCTGGAAATTATGGAATGGATGCTTGCATACTTGCATGAGCTCATTTACATTGCACTAGAAGCATGTTGGTGGCTCATTGCATGAACTTTCATATTTAATGCTCTTCTGTCAACTGTGCACGTGTGCATATCGTCATGCAAATGTCTCTTTTGCTATTGGTTTGTGAATGTATCTGTCTTGTTACGGCACTTTGCAAGGATACCTTCATCTGCGTCTCACCTGCTTTACAGACACGATGAGCGCCTGCAGCCAGAGGCATCTACAGTACGCTTTCAGTAATTAAAGTCTTTGATCTGCCTTCCTCCCCATAGAGACGCGCAAGTCCTGACGCACCGCTGAAACTCTGATCAATGACCGAGCAGTGAGAGAGAGAGAGAAAGAAAGAGAGAGAGAGAGAGAGAGAGAGAGAGAGAGAGAGAGAGAGAGAGAAGAGAGAGAGAGAGAGAGAGAGAGAGAGAGAGAGAGAGAGACAGCCACAGACTGACACCTCTAAGATTGAAGACAGAGGATGAGGGCAGACGGCTGCAGGGTAAGAGGAACAAGAATTATTTCATTATTTCCTCTTTATTAGCAGGACCGTTGGATGTGAACTGAAGATGTTTTTTGCATACAGAGTGAAACGCATAATTATGACACTACCGTATAAATATTAAAAAAGTTTCAATCTTCCTTCAGGTTAGCAATGTTTTTGAAATTCAATAATGAGAATGTTGATGATTGAAATTCATATTTTAAGATGCCTGGACAATTGCATCTCATACTGGCAACCATCATCCACAATACAAATATACAGCACATTTGATGTTTATAAGTGGTTCAATGCGCACCTAAATCAACCAACCAAGATAAAATGAAACTACCGCTTTACCAACTCATCCAGATCTTCTCGTGATTGTGAGATTTTACGGCGCAGGACCCTCGCCTGGCTGACCTTGGGTGGGAGCAGATCAGACACAGACAGCTCGAGGTGGAGGCTCCATCTATCTTTCAACCAGCTGCCAGACTTTCTAAACAGGCTGGAGAAACGATTCCTCACCAGGGAGGCTTCCCTGTACGCCCGGCCCATGCGGTGTAATCGCTCAAATTTCCTGGACCTTGGCTGTACCTGCAGCTAAATGCGGTCCTGTGCTGCACATAGTGATGAAAAATTGCAGGGAATTTGAGAATTGTAAGGAATTCCTGGTTCTATAATGGTTACGGTTGTGGAATTGTTTTGTTTTGGAATTATGTTTTGTCTGTTATTGAAATAAAACATCATGAAAAATATTTATATTCTATATTTATGCATGTTTCAAAAAACAATTATTTAATTTATTTACATTTATTTATTTGAAAGGTGCATTCGTGTAAATGCCTTAGGGCTGGATCACGCAGAACACGTTTCTGGCAGTGGCAAGCTCCTTTTTTACACATATTTGATTGACAGGACAGCTGTCCCAAAGGTTGCCTAGCATTACAAAGAAACGCACCACGTTTAAGGGGCCGTTCACATGTCGCGCCTAAAATGCGTGGAAAACGCTAACCCTGCAGGTTTAAGTCACATGACTTGCAGTGTGCTTGCGACATTCTGAAAAGTACTCAGTGAAAACTCAGTGCAGTGCGGACGTGCCTGTAAAAAAACAAGCGTTACGCACCGCGTGCGGTCGCTTCCATTATGAGCGTGCATACCGCGCGCCTACATTTGAAATATCGAACTTGAGTGCGCAAAAGACGCAATATGTGAATCACCCCTAAAACGCATTCTGTGTGATCGGCCCCTTATGGTTCATTCACACCAGATGTAAATTAAGTGTTAAGCACGAGGCGCGAGTGATTTACATGTTAAGTCAACGCAAAGATGCAATAGACATTCTGCGGCACGATTAGCGCAAATTAAGCGTTTCGGGTGTTTGACCCGTAACGTGTGATTCGTGTGAATCGCGCAAGTGGAAAAATCAGAACTTTGGTGGAAATTGGTGGCACATTAACCAATCAGGAGCTTGCTCTAGTAGTGACGTGATTATGGCGTAGCGAGCGGAGTCAGATATACAAAACAACAATGGAGGACAAAATCATCGTCGTTGTATGACACATCTTCGTACTTTTTTAGAAACAGTAATAAAAAGGATCTTGCTTGGAAGAAAGTGAGTGAGGAGGTCAGTGTCTGGTAAGTTGTAAATAAAAGTTCTTTACTCAATTTAAGCTATATACATACATATTGAGACTACAAGCTAGCTAAAGCCGGTAAATTGAGCCTATTTGCATTTGAATTTCACAAGCAAATAAAGCGAGTTAACTCAAAATGTTTGAGCGTCCAACTACGCACGAATACAGTAGCGCAATTTTTTTGCTTCATTCGCGTCTGGTGTGAACGCACATTTACACTGAATTCACAGGAAAAATAAGATATCCCAAGCATTGCATTAGCAATACAAAGGTCTTGGGTTCGTATAGTTAGGCTATACAGTAAGTATAATTTCAATATACTGTAAATCCCTTTGGATTAAAGCATCTACCATGTTGATCTTCAAAAAAGCCACCCAACATAATCTTATGTCAATTCGTATATTTTATGAGCTGGCTAATTCATATTAATTTGTACGAACCACATCACAATTTTTATGATAATCGTATTTGTTTTTGTACAATTCACTTCGTACGAATTCTCATGAGATTATTTGTAAATTGCATTTACACATTATGGGGCGGTAACACTTTGAGCATGCAAATATCTTTTAGACATTGCAAATATAGGTGGGAAGCACTTCATCCTTCTTTGCTTTTCAGTAGAAAAAATTCACACCGTAACGTACCGATGTTTAACTGGTTAGATGTCTTGACGTTTACGAATCTGCAGATCATATTTCACCAGACTTGAACTTTGGTACGCAGCAAAATATCTTTGCATGAGCGTGCATTTCCAGTCTGGAAGTCAGTGTATCGAAAAGTGTAGTGTGATCGCCCCCTTATTCTGTATTCTCACATTCCTAAACCTCATGGGGGTTCATCCTTTTTATTCATTAGCCAGTTATTTCAGTCAAGCATTCTTCAGTTGTGGATAAGACTCCTTCTCTTTAGCATGTTTCCAGCATCTTTCAGCATCTTTTCCCTTCATTTCCTCATCTGTTTTATTTGCCGATACTTCTCTATTCCTCCATCTTCATTATACACCTCTTTCAGCAAAAAAACAAATGATAAGATGTGGCACTCCGGGGCTGTTTGGTCCTATGTGGCAATCAGTTTGCAAATCATCGCTGTGCAATGAAAGCACTACCAAGCTGTTTGCATCACTCCGGCTTAATCTAAGAAACGCCTGGAACGGTATAGGCCACGAAGCGTGCCGTTAGGAGTGGATTTGAGGTGCTTTAAAAGCCAAAGAGAGAGAGGGAGACATATTTCTTTGAAAATGAAGCACCTTGTAAACCTCTCCTGAGCTTGAATGATGACAGAATACAAAATACTCGGAGCAAAATCCTTTTCTTTATGGTGACTACAGTGTTATATTCTGAACTGTGCTGAAGAGGAGAATAGTTTACAGACGCTAAAGACCATCACAGAGCAGAAAAATACTCTTCAAGGTTTTGGCACGAAGCGTAGGGAAGCTGTTTTTGTTCGCTTACAGCTCATATAAATGTTTCTATTTAAAAAATACCAGCAGATGTTTTGTTTACTCGAGAGACGTGTAATTCATTTAAATGCGTAGATTATTATGTTTTTATATATGATTAAATTTGTATGGTTCTGCACATCTAAAGCAAACTCTTAAAGCTAAAACTTAATAAGAAAAAAATATTTATTCATCCTCACAGTCTCCTAAAGCCACAGAGAGAATGTCTATCAAACTTCTGAATTTGTACATTGCAAAAAAAAAATGACTTTCTTACTTAGTGGGTGATTCTCACGAAACCATTGAAACACCACGGCACTAATGATTTTAGCTATAAAATGTGTAATATAGTAATATTAAAAAGCATCATAATTAACACAATACTGTGTTCTACCTTGCACAATGTGTGATTTCAACATGAGAATTTATAATTTGTCAATTTTATCTCATTTTCTTCTGAAATTCTCATTACCGCAATGTGTCCGGCTGTGTTTGAACATGCGTTATGTTGTAATTTAATCAAATTAACACAAAAATATTTAGAAAAAAAATAAATGGATGTTTTGCTAGACTACTTTAGATGACAGAAAAAATATTTACTGAATATTCATGTATAATAATAATGAAGAAAAATTAGGAAAATTATGTGTCCATGCCTGATGTTCTCATCCTCCGCAACACTTTTTGAGAACAGTTTAAGCACGCATACAGAATTTTAATCAAGTTTGATTTTGAGTGACCAAGCACATGGACCAGTTACTTCAAGATGGCTACCAGGTAAGATAATTTTTTACAGTTAATTTGAAATATTGTCTTGTCAGAATGCTTACACGACATTTTGATTATCATTACCGCAACAGATGCTTATTAAATGTTAATTTAATTAATAGAAGCATAATACTTTGAATTTAAATGCATGTGCAGAATCTCCAAATTATGTTCTTTCAGGTTTGTCATGTCATGTTGAAAATATGTCAGTGTGGATGTTTTCTGACTGTTGCGGTAATGAGATTTTTTAGGACTAATTTTTTAAATTATGTTACAAAAAGTGTTAAATGATAAGTAAAAGTGTTTAAATTAATGTTCCCATTTACTCCAGACTTTGTTTTTCAATGTCTGGTGGGAAAAAAAGTAAATTTAAGCAATTTTTACATTTTCATGCTTGACATTTTTAAAACCAAGTTTTCGTGAGAATCACCCTAGTATTGTTGTCTTGTTTTCAGTACAAATATCTAAAAATTCTTAAATTAAGATGTATTTCATTAAAAAGCAAAAAAAAGTTTGTGCTTAAATCAAGCAAAAAAAATTTAAGATTTTTTTTTCTTGAATTTTTCTTGAATTTAGTGTTTACGAAAAATTTTCAAGATTTTTTTGCTTACCCCATTGGCAGATTTTTTGGCTTGTTTTATGCACAAAATCACTTAAATTTATGTTTTTTTCTGCAAACTAAACTTAAGAAAATCTTAATTTAAGAATTTTTAGATATTTTTGTACTGAGAACAAAAATACTAAGAAAGTGTAAACCAATGTATGTGTATGATGTATATGTCAGGGGTTTTTAAACTGTGGGTTGGGTCTGCACAGTGGGATCAGGTGGGTCGCGCAAAGTCATTTGGTTGGTGTAAATGACACAAATTTAAATGACAAATAATAGCAATGGTTTTGATATGACGTCTTTTGAGATTTTAATCAAACTGTGATGTAGGGATTAGGGGCGGGGATATCATTATTGTGTTTTTTTTTTAATAACATTTTTGGATGATTCACACATGCACAAATTCATATGAATCTGTCAAATTATAAAATATGCCCCACAAACTACTGTGAGATCAAGTTTGAGATTTCATATCGCATAGTGTATGAACTGCTTCAATGTTCCTTTTTTTGTTAGCTTTGAGTCTTGAACTAAAAAGAGCTTTTTTTCAGAAAGTCTCTCTGTTCCTTTGAAAAATAACAGCATGCCGTTTTACAGACAACCTGAGAGCAAATAACTACTTATTTTCATTTTTAGATAAATAATTTCTTTAAAATCTCACAGCATGCTAATCACTCTCCAAACAAAACATCTGCAGTCACATGCAGATCGCAGCAGTGGATGTACGGTCTGTATGCGCAGCTGCATTCCAGACTGCCGTCTCTCTCCATTTGGCCCTTCATGCTGGGTTGAGCACAGACGGTGGAAGCTCTTTGAGGAAAACTCTTTTCTCTGGACCGGAGAGACCCCACATCTGCGACAGCTCCATGCGGCCGCATGCCGCATGTGCAGATGGTGGCAGCCAGGGATGGCAGCTGCGTTCGATAAACAGCCCTCGCATGATGAAATGGGCTGGGCAGGTGAAAAGAGGGGCGTTAGTTATTCACCTATAAAAGTCGCAGTCCTCCTGGGAGCTGAGTCAGCGTGCGCACGTCATGCAGAATAGCCGCATGCGTAATTTCACCAAAGACCCATTTGTTTAGGTGTCTCTCCACCACTGCATAGAAATAACTCAAAGAAGCTCCAGAGGGGCATGCGTGTGCAAATAAAGACACCGGATGTGTTCATGTTCGGCCCACTCAGCAAACCGAGGTCGAGCGCTATATATTCAGGATTGATCTGTGAATGCATTTAAATTTCAAGGTCAGTTCCAGAATTTAAATTGAGGTTGCATGGATGAATCATTTAAATTTAAATAAGTAGAATCAGAATGAAATGTAATATAGGTTCAAGCTATACCACAACAAAATATTGTGGCCAATTCAAACTTCATCTCATCCTGGTCTTGAATTCTGAAGTCTTTATGTTTTGTCACAGAGCAGAAGGATCAGATCACCCTGTGATGCGTGGGTCCTGTACGGGGGTACAATGATTGCTCAATACCTTGTGCTCCTGCAGAGATGCTGTAGCTTTGAAGATGCACGCAGATGCTGCCCTGAAATCAGATGAGTATTGTGTAATTGGATACAAGAAGCAGTTTGCAAGTGATCATGCAGAAAATGGAGAGAATACAAAAGTGCCGACTGAGACTGAAATTAGGACACGTCTCCTGTTGCTACAGATGTGCTTGCGCTACAGTCTTCGGTTTCATTTTGCACCGCACAAAGTCACATTTGATATGTTTACATGCACATCTAAAGTAAATTGAATCCCATTAAAGATTCAATTCTGCTTAAATGTACCACACCGCATGTCTGCACTGAAAGCGTCTGTCGTGGATGTGAACATACAGGCGATTGGTCTGCAGTAATCCATTAGTCAGCTTTGATGCTCTCATAGATAACACATGAAAATATTTTTTGCTATGGGGGGGATAAACCAACATGATCTCACAAAGTTCAATGGTATAGTCACAAAACATAGACCTCCGAATTTTTCCGTGGCCGTACCACAGACTTTCTTTTCTGTGTCATTGTCACGTATTAGTTACTCAACTGCTTTTTCCTATTTTCAAACCATTATCGCTTTGGTGTAGGGTTACATTTGGTGTTTGGGTTACCGTGGGTTCACACCAGCCACATTTGAGACGTCAATTGCGTCTACCACGTCTAGTTTGCCGCTTGAATGTTTTGAGTTTACTCGCTTCATTCGCGCGTGAAAGCCATGTGTGAAATTATAGTCATCGAGACATTCACACGGAAATTCACACGGCTTCTGCGACTCCGCTTGCTTCCTGTAATCACGTCACTACTAGAGTAAGCTCCTGATTGGTTAACATGGCGTGTTTTACTGCCAAAGTTCAAATTTTTCAACTTGCACGTTTGTCGCGGCAATGTTCAATTTGCGCGAACTAGATGCGCGAATGAGGCTGAATCGTGTCTACTGCGCTGCACTAAACACCTTATTCGCACTGTGAGCCCTCCAGACGCGCGTCAACACGTCTTCACATTGACTTAACATTGAAATCAATCGGGCTTGACGCCTCTACCGCGTTTGAGGCATAAAAAGTGCGTCTACCGCGCCTAATTTGCCGCTTGAACAGTTTGAATGCATTCGCACGTCTAGAGCGAAGTAGACATGCGGAAAAAGCAAGCATTTGACGTGCGTCAGAGGCGAAATCCGCTTCTTGTGGGAGGGGCAAGTGCTATGCAGTTGTCTGTTTGCAAGATGGCTGATGTTGATTGTGCATTTATTGAGAGAGTTACCAGTTTGTGTCACCTTACTATAGGGGGAAAACAGCGGGAATTCCGCGGGTCGATAAACGTCATGTGACTCAAAAGTGAAATGTGTATTTAACTTACCAGGTTGCCCAATGTCCTCACTGACACTCTTCCAAGCGAGGTCCTTTTTGTTCCTGTCTCTATAGAAATAAGCACTTGTGTCGTATAGCTCCGGGTGACTGCTCACGGACAATATTAAGCATTCCTTCATGTTGAATGAGTGACTCCGGGCGGGGCTGCCGCCACAGTAGCAAGCAGGCTCCTGATTGGTTAACATGGAGCAAAAATCCACCAAAGTTCAAATTTTTCAACTCGGGCGTCAGACGCAAATTCGCGTCAAACGTAAAATGCACAAAAAGCACCATTCGCGCGTACCACACCAGACGCTCAATTTGCGCCATTCGCAAGAAGTGCAAATGAGGCGGAATCGAATCTACCGCTAAATGCCTCGCGCCGCGAGACCTCCAGATGGGCGTCAACGCGTCTTCACATTGACTTAACATTGAAATCACTCACGCTTGATGCCTCTAACGCGGCAGTGTAACGCAGCATTAGGATGTCACTTTAAGTATTGGTTTATACACTGCAAAATATTGTGTTCATTTTTTACACATTTTGTGTGTCATGCCATTTAAGGCGTTATTTCATGTTAAAATAATTGAAAGGGCCAACACAAGTTGTGTTAAAAACAGTGATGGGAGTAATGCATTACAAAGTAATTCCGTTACTGTAATTCCACTACTTTTAGCGGTAATGAGCATGTAACAAAGTATTTTTTTTTAAATCAAGTAACGCAGTTACAATTACTAAATATTTTAAGTAAGGGATAATGTAGAGGCAGCCGGTAGTTATCGGGAAATAAGCCCCGACAGTGTGATCAGGACCCGACGCGAAGCGGAAACTACCGGCTGCCTCTACATTATCCCGCTTATTACACGGCTTCTTGCCACATAAGAAAAAAACTGAACATGAATATGAATTTGAAACATTTTATTGGCATATTTGTTTTAAATTAACATTTTTATCCTTCCGCGAAACTTTGCACAGATGCATAAAATGATCGTAATACCTTATTAAGATCCTCTGCTTCATACTTGTCTGTCTCCATTTTTTCTCTTTTAGCCAGTCTTTGAGAAAGTTTTAATGCCCATTCTGTATTTTTTTGTGTGTTGGCTTCGTAGCTGTCATGCTCTATTGCTCTTCCATTCTTAATTGTGGTTGTCCAGTGTTTGTCACACGATGGCGCCAAACAGTAATCTTTATTGGCGCGGAGCGATTTTACTCGTACAAGTAGTACCGGCTATGCGTTATTACTTTGGAGCGGTTATTATTTGAAAAGAACGAACCTGCAAATGTCTCAACTGACCAATCAGAATCAAGCATTACAGAGAGCCGTGTAATAACATGAAATAACGCCTTAAATAGCATGACACACAATGTGTAAAAAATTAACACATCATTTTTTGCAGTGTACTATTTTTTTCTGATTTATTCTTTTATATTTTCTAAATTTTAAACCACTGTCGCCTGGCGTTAGGGTTAGAGTTGGGTTTGGGTAAGGATGTCATTTTATATAACCCTTAACTGAAGCGACAATGGTAAAAAAAAGGACAAAACAGTTGAGTAACCCATCCGTGACAATGACACGGAAAAGAAAGTCTGTGGGATGGCCAAGGAAAAATGCGAAGATTGTGACAATGCCACAGAAAAATCTGCAAAATATTCGGTGACTACACCACGGAAAATCAAACAGGCCTTATAGGTTACCTTTGCAATGTTTTCCTCAAACTTGTTTTTTGAGACATTTCAAACTCTTTGAAAAGCTTCAAAATTTCCAATTTTGAACAACAACCAGAATTTTTCTTTATCTGGTTTACTAGAAAGTCAGTCATATGGGTTTGCAAGAACACAAGGGTGAGTAAATAATGTCAGAATTTGTACAGTATGAACAACGCCACATATAATTTATGCAGTGCTTCTCAAGTAAATTTAGTTTTAGGGATATTTTAGTCCACAGAAAACAAGACAAGCATGCAAATGAAGAAAATTCAATTTAAAGTGTATTGAAGGGAAAGTGTCCTTTACTTTCAGACTCAACCTTCCCTTTTCCTCCAGGAGCACAACTACAAACATCGTCTTGTTCATTCTTATCCTCTCTGCATTCTGAACAGACAATGATTAGACAAATTTGGAATATTCAATTTTGGAATAAAAGAGGCTGACATGCACCAATAGACAGCTGGATGAGAGTCAGCATATATGAGAGAGAGAGAGAGAGAGAGAGAGAGAGAGAGAGAGAGAGAGAGAGAGAGAGAATAAATAAGCTATGTGGCTTGAAATCTGATGGTGAATTATTTGTACAGGAGCTGTGGTGCACAGATTTGCTGACTAGAGTCAGCAAGAACAATACTTTATAAATCAAAAATAGTTTGTACTTAAAAGAAAATCATTTACTCATCCTCCTCTTGTTTTTAAACTCACATTTTATAGGAACACAAAGAAAAGCCGAATGTCTGGGCTGATCTTTTTTTATATAAGGTAACCAGACTGTTAAAAATCACATGACATATAGTTTTCTTTTCTGTGAAGCTCAGCAGTAGGTCATTGCATTAGTAGCGAAAAAAGGTCATGGGTTCAAAACCCAGGAACTGCACATGATAAAAAATGTATGCTGTGTAATGCACTGTAGGTCGCTTTGAGGCAAATGCATAATGTAACTTTAAATGTATTTCCTTGAAGTTCACCTCCCACTAAAGCTAGTTTATGTCAAACTTGTTGCTAGTTTGTTGCAGATGATATTAATGAATTATTCAGATTATTGTATTGGATGAAAATGTGTATTTAATTGGAAAAAACAGTACTATCTATTTCTCTGCTTCTGAAAAAACGATAATATCTTCAATATTTTCAGTTTGTTTTCCCATTTCTTACGCGTATATCATCTAAATGTTAATTTTGTGAACTTTAAGGAATCCACTAGAATAAAGATAAAGTTATTCCTATAAGCTGCTGCTGATACATGGACTAAATTTTAATCACATGGGCTTTTAAAGGGTCCAAAAAGGAAAGAAAAGTACAAAAGTATGGGCTATGAAAGTAGACATTTGGAAACATCATGTCAGGTTTGACTGGTATTGTTTTTTAATGTGTATTTGGCAGTACATGTTTTCAATATCTGTAAAACCTCTCGCAGCAAGCAATAGCTGTCATTTCACCATCTAGGTTAACTACATGTCGTTTATGTCAAAATAACTTGTGAGATGCAAGTAACACAAGTAAAGTAAAGTAATGCAAGCAAAGTCAGATGTGATTAGCAAGGTGTTATTTTATTTTATTTTTTTGGTCGGGGTACGGTTAAACGTCTATTACATTTTCACAGACTTGTGAAAAGCCTAGACGTCTGGGCTGTGTTTGGACGGCTATTAGATGTATTTAAACACAAAACTGACAAAATTACAGACAAAAAATAATTTATTAAATGAAAGCTTGTGACCAGTTCTATAAGCGTGAATATGTGGCTACATTTGCATGTTTTTGCATTGATCTCCAGAGTGCATAAATTCAGTTTCCTGCTGAATAATGTATGCCAAACACATGAAGTAAACAACATAACTGGAGGTTTATTTTCTTACCAGTTGATATATGATCTTCCCCATGCAGTTATATGACCAAATAAAAATGAATAGTCCTTGGTTCCTGGAAATTACCCCGAATCATAAATATTAACTTTAATAGTTCATAATTCACAGAAAACTTTTTAAGAAATTCAAGAAATCTATAAACGGTTATTCTCTCCATAAAAATCATCGTATATACAGTAAAGTCCATATGAATAATGTTATATTATTTTCCAAGTTTATAAGACATTTGATTTTTGTGTAAGGCAGTGGTTCTCAAACTGGGGTCCGGGGCCCCCAGGGGGGCCGCGAGATGGTGCCAGGGGGGGCCCAGTTTTATGACATTTTATAAAATACATTAATTTATCATGAATTCTGTGAAATGAAACCTAAAAAAATAAGGCAGCACTACTTTGTATAATGTAATGTTTTGTTTAATTAAAATGTGAAGTTTCTAGAACTGTTTTTTGTCATAATTTTTCTTTAGGGGGGGGGCGCAAAGGAATGCACCATACACAAAAATGGGGCCGCACACTGAAAAAGTTTGAGAACCACTGGTGTAAGGAACAGCCTGACATTTAAAAAGCGATGGTGAACGTCAATGAAATAAATTTTTTTATATATATTTACTTTAATACAAAGGGACCTACAGTGCATTCATGCCAAACATTTGATTATTAGGTTTGTTGTTTGTAATAAAAACCCTTACATATGCGCTCTACAGATTTAAGTAAACTGTTACTTTAAAGGAATGCACAAATATTGGAATATCACCCATAAAACATCAAAGAAACCCGTGGTGCACTCAAGGAAGGCCCCGGTGTAATATCACAGTGAAATAAAAATAACATGTTTTGGTGTTCGTTTTAGTACTTTCCGCAAATTTATGACCATCCAGCTCATGCATATGCTAAATAATGCATGAAAGATCAAGTCATATATCTTAATCTCAGCAGTGTTATGTGATCATGTGAATGTGCCACTATCACTGTGTCTGTGCTCTGAGTTTGTGTAATGTATGGAAATCTGTGAGTGTAAATAGATGCATTAGGAGCAGATGGAGAAAATGATGGGATTCAATATTTCCTGTGCAATACAAACAGAGAAAACTGATCTCGCAAACAATACACAAATAAGATTTCCATAGACGCAATATTGTAAGTTTGTTCTGGAATTTACAAAAACACAAGGAGCTTTTGCAAAGATCCAGATGCTCAAGGCAAAACCATAAAGACTTTACATACCAATAAGACTACTGGAGTGTTTCTGACCTTGAAGGAATTATTAATCCCAAAATTCATACAGTCATCATTTAGCCACCCTTGTGTTATCTTCATAGAAAAAGTGGGTGAAGCTAAAGTGGCTCATTGCTAAACCCACACCCACCTAGCTCGACATTAGTAACAGCAGTAGCAGTTCACCCGTCACTCAAGTGGCCACGCCCTTAATTATGCAGAACTTTAAGGCTTAAAAACCCTTTAAAGGCGGAGTGCACAATATCTGAAAAACGCTTTAGAAAAGAAAGTCGGGCCAACTACCAAAACACATTGTAGCCAATCAGTAGTAAGGGGCATGTGTACAAACCAACATTGTTGCCTGGGTTGCATTATGTGTGGGGCGGGTCTATCAACAGAAGGTCTAGATTACATCCAACTTTGTATCATAGGAAAGCTCTAAGAATGTAGTTTTCATATTTCAAAACCTTTTTGCATTAATAATAATGCAGTGACAGTAATTTATTAATTTGTGACAAGAGTATACAGCAAACCATTGACACCTAGTGGCCGTTGTTGGTAAAACCATTAAAAGTTTTTTTTTTTTGAAAACTTGAACTTGTATTGGATCACAACTACTTGTGACTTATGGCTTCATGTTTACATTATTACTTTTGTGAAACATTTATATTTTTATAATTTTATTTATAAAATTAATATGTTATTGCGTTATTTGGGTAGGGGCGTGTTTGTTTAGGTGGTTTCCAATATCAACATTGGCTTTCAGAGATCATGGACCATGCCTTCAACTGGCACGTCCCGTGAGCGGGACACTTGAATTTACTTCAATATTTTGCATGTAAATTTTTATCTATCACAACAAACTATGAATTATTGAAAAGGTCTTAGCCTCTAGATAACATATTTCAACAGTGTTTATATTATGTATAAATTATGTAGGGAGAGTAATTGATTAATTTATGACAAAAGTTTTCCTCAAAATATTTATATCCTGCAAGATGTCACTGTCCCGCCAGCGTGACGCCTACATTTACTTCAGTGTTTTGCATGTTAATTCTTATCCAATCATAACAAACTATATATGGTTTGGAATTTCAAAGTGTAGATTTCATTTATCATCTCCAAGGAATGATAAAGGAATGACATTAGTAAAGGAATAAAATAGTGAGAGCCATTTTCTTAAAAAAAGGCCAAGGTTTCACAGGTGGGCCCACTTTGTTATTATATATTTGTAACACCAATATCCTATCTAAACCTAAACAATCTTGACAAAATATATATCATTGGAAAGCTCCAAGAATGTGTTTTTTATATTCAAAACCTTAATAATAATGCAGTGACAGTAATTTATTAATTTGTGACAAGAGTATACAGCAAACCGTTGACACCTAGTGGCCGTTGTTGGTAAAACCATTAAAAGTTGAATACAAACCAAATTTTTTGAAACCTTTAAGTTGAAATTTTGATCACAACTACTTGAGACTTATGGCTTCATGTCTACATTATTACTTTTGTGAAACATTTACATTTTTATAATTTTATTTATAAAATGAATATGTTATTGCATTATTTTTTTTATTTAAAAAAAATAACTGCTATAAAATTTTTATTTTATTTAATATTGTCACCTCCAGACAATTCTGTGAAAAACCTTAAATTGTCTTCTTTAAAACAAGACCAAGATTAGGCTTCTAGACCAAAATACCAGAGTTTTTGAAGGTGTATATCACAGTTTTTTCACATCTATAAAGAATCAACGTCATGTGCTTTACATGAGAAACAGACTTAAATTGACATGTAAGAAACAATGGTTTTTGTCATCAGTGATATCTGGTTACTTTTAAATCTAAATGCACATGAGATTTACATATAGGCTATGCAAACAAGTTGTATGTTGAGGACAGTTCTCCTGAAGAAAATAACAGCCATGGTGAATGTAGTGGGTAAATATTAATGACTAAATCCATTCCTGTGACACATCAACAGAACTGATATATGTAAGCAATAAGGTACTCGAGGCTGTGCTGTATCATGAATAAGTCACAGCTGAAGGCCGTTGTTAGGCACGAGTCAATGCAATCCCCTCAGCCGTTACTTAATCATGATACAGCACAGCCTCAGGTACATTTTTGCTTTTATAAAACGATTACTACACAAGAAAAATATCAAAAAGCAACAATTTCATTGCTAAAAAACAAGGTTATTTTGTGTATTTGGTATAATACAATGTGTTTGCGTGGTTTATGGTCCAAAAAAACACATTATTTTCCACATACCCTACATCTTTGTAGCTTCAGATATCCCTTCCTTGGCCAGCTTACCAATACGTTGTGATTGGCCTGAATACCTCTGACGTCAGCTAGAAATGTGATGCCCCTTACCATGTTTAAAAGATTCGCTCACAATGCAGTTAATATCGTCTTTACTTCTTTATCAATACACATCCGTTGGTGTGCGGCAAAAATGACGTCACCACAGAGTGCACGTCATTTTTTGATTCTGGCCAAGCCTGTGACATATATCTTTGATCAATCTGTGCAAAACAATGCATATACTTTTTATATGACACTTAAAGTAAAGTATGGAAACTTTGTCATTTATACCACAAATTCTTTAACATATGGTTCAGAATTACTGTCTTATATTTGTATTGAATGTACCACTGGATGAGGAATAAAATACAAACCTTAAGATTTCTGTATTGTTTGTTTAGTAAAATCGTTAATGAAACGATCATGTTTAATAATTTAAGAGATTGTTGTTTTATACATGTTCCCATATTTATATATCAAGCTTTGATGTTACAAAGACCAGGGTTGTTTCAGCAAACGACAACTTTTATCCTTTACTTTGTGTTGGTTTTGGACTCGGTTGCTTGCGTCGCCCCCTGTGTTTTCGAAGAATAGTGCAACACCGAGCGATTTAACTATAAATGCCTCGTCTGTTTGTCGAGACACACAGGAGGCTCGTGGTGCGGAGCAAAGCGTGAGTATAACTTCACCTTAAAACATTAAAACCATGTAATTGAATGGCAAATGACAAACAACAAGCGCTACTCTGCACTGCTCAAAACTTGTGTTTAAATCAAGGTTTAGTCAATAGTAAATAAAAACTTTAAAACATAGACTACTTACAGGCTGTATTTCAGAAGTAGGAGGAATTATGATAATGAAAGACATATCCACGTCAACAGGCAAAGGAAGTAAACTGTTGCCTACAATCCGTGTGTTTGTTGTAGTCAAAGAAAAGAGATTTACATTGGAAATGATAACTTGCGTCATCGTTTGTACCTTTTGCATATCGTTAATGAGACTAACACACACTTACACACCAAAGGAAATGTAAAATCGTGAATTGGTTAATTGGTGCAAAAAAATTATCAACACAACTTTAATTAAGTAAAATCACTCAAATCTTTCTTCTGCCAGCAAAATAGTCCCTGACTGACTGCAAACAGCAACAGAGAGTTTCACATATATATTTATCATAAATAAAACACAGTTATTGACCAGAATTAAGGTCTGGAAATAAAACAAAGTAATTGACAAATCAAAATCAAGGACTGTAAATAAAACACAGTTATTGACCAATCAGAATCACGGATTGGAAATAAATCACAGTTATTGACCAACAGACCAAGAAAATGGTCATTGAAGATCTATATTTTGTAGAGATGGGAAGATTCCCCGATTCGCTCAGTGCATCGGCATAAAAAGTTAACAATGCGATACATTAGCATTTGCATCACAATGCATCGTTTCTAACATATTTAGCATTTATAAAAACAGATTAATTTATGTATAATTATTAGTAGATGCGCTATTCTTTTATTATTTATAAAGTGACCAATATTTTAAGATTGCTTTCTCCTCCTTAAACTGTTGCTACATCCTGCTGACTTATCACCTGCTGGCG
The DNA here is from genome assembly GCF_030506205.2 of Paramisgurnus dabryanus. Classification (NCBI taxonomy): domain Eukaryota; kingdom Metazoa; phylum Chordata; class Actinopteri; order Cypriniformes; family Cobitidae; genus Paramisgurnus; species Paramisgurnus dabryanus. The sequence goes on from NC_133349.1 coordinate 2,736,249, forward strand.
TATCACAACACTAAAGAAACTGAGACATGTCATGAAACTCACATAACATTGAGCTATCCTCCATCAGGTAATTACAAATCCATGGGCTGTGGAAGAAAAAAATATGGACGACCCAAAGCATTTACTGGTAGTACATGCCATTTTCTTATATTATTTTAAATAAACAATTGTTTTTATAGCCTAAAAGCTTTGTTTACCTTGTTGTGTCGTGGGAGTACAGTTGGTGAAAGTAGAGAAACACAAAATAGAGTTTAAATTAGGACTCTAAATGAGTAAAGTGGAATGGATTTGAGGAAGCAGCAGTGGGAAAGTCAAGGCTGTAGCTAAAATGCAGAACGGAGTTTAATTTATTAGGGGATTCTTCTTTAGTGGAATGGATTTGAGTGACGGCGCTCTGAAAAGTGAACAGACAAATACGCTAAATTAGAGAAAAAGTGAGTGGGTCCAATATCATTACACTGTAAAAAATATTTTCTGCCTTTATTTATTTATTTTTTGTTTGTTTAATCAAGTCATTTCAACTTACTTTTACTTATCTTGACAAGAGATGAACTGTTACAACTTATAAAATAGGTCAACTTCATTTTATAAGTTATAACAACTCATCTAGTCAATAGTAAGTTGAAATGACTTGAGTTGATTCAACAAAAAAAACTTAAGGGAGCAAAAAAATTCCAGTGTAATCTTAAAGTGGTCTTATAATGGTTCCAATGCTCATGTACAAATCCAATGTGTGGAAACTAGTAGTGATGGGGATAAGACCACCTATGCCGAGTAAGAGTTAAAACTTTGAATGGTCGAGACCGAGTCGAGATCGAGTCCATTGGTTTTCAAATACAGTCGAGTCTGAGTCAAGAACGAGTCTTTGAGGAAGCAAGTCTGAGTCGAGACCAAGACCATAAAAACATGTCAGTTTTCATATGATTTAACATCACCCCAGTTAATAATCAACAGTTAGGCCTACAGACTAAGCTAGATTGGGAATTGTTTAGAGGAGCAGTCTTAAAGGGACAATAAGTAGGATTTACCCCCATCTAGTGGTGAAATTTTATTTTGCATTCAAACGAACAGTGCTCTCTAGCACCTCGCTTTTCCAAATGCATGTTGCAACTGCGGTAGCTGTTATGTAATCACTGATCTCCTTGTCCATTTTAGCTGGTTCACGTGTTCTGAATGAAAACCCTTTGTGGAAACGCATTGGTAGGCTAGTGCTTTTTGTCCCTCTCTGCTATTATAGTTTATCAATACGGCGGAACAACTTAGCTTAGCCGGGGCCATTTGAGCTTAGCTGACGACTGACGTATTCCTGTGGGAGTTTAGTCAAAAACTAGCAGGTATAAATATTGAAAATGGGATCAGGAAAAACGTGGCCTTTAACGTACTATATGCATCAAGATGTGTATCGCATCGGACTCAGTTATGGAGATGCACATCCCTAATATTTAGGATAAAAAAAGCTGTATTGAATTATATTACAAAATCTGTCCCAGGTCTTATTAAGAACATCTCAGAATGTGTTGCACACACAGACTATATAAAATGTTCCTTTATTTAGTAATACCCCCAAATAAATCTTTTATCAACTGTAGGTCACAACCGCACAAATCCTCAACACTTGGACACAGAAAAGAAAGGGAAGGAGAAAGAGATAGAGAGACCATTCCCTGGTACTTAATTAAAACGAACGACTCCAGGTGCTGCCTACAACAGGCATGACAAAGAGCCAGGCGTTATGTTTGCATTGGTAGTTTGCCCTGATTAAAGTTTTCATCCATTCCGTTTAATTTCTAAAATATCCAATAACCTGCGATGAGGCGAGATCGCCTTGAATTATAGACACTGTAGGATGAGAAAGCTGGGCACTGAGAGGTACTTGAAAGCAACCGTATGTGTTTTGTGTCTAGTGAGCTGCCCATGTATGTTATCATTTCAAATCACTTATGAGCTTTCATTTCAGTAAGCATGTAGGCGCAGCTGTCTATGTAAGCAGTAGACAGTGGGCATCTCACTTGGTGTTGAAACAGAGCCATGCGGCAGACTGTGATTGTCACAGAGGTGTTGGCATAAAATATAACATCATTGGTGTCTCAGTGTTGCTGTGTTTGGGGCTTTAGCGCCCCCTAGAGCTGCACCACAAAAACTGAACAAATCAGGAGTCTGGTTTTATTTTTAAAAAAAATTCACTACTAAACAATCATTGATTAAACATTTACGTATACAGGTGTAAAAATATGTACAAAAGATATAAAAAAACCTACATTCTTTAGGCACTAACAAAAGAACAAAGCAACATTTCTACTCATTGTGTTGTTACAAATTTTAAACACTTTACAAAGCAGTAGAAAGCATTCAGCAATAATACACCGCATTTATACCCGTTTTGTGCCTTAAACATAAAAGATTTCCTCTTCTGCTCCATAGGCAAATTTCAGGAGGTTTTCAAAAGATAAAATAAGTTAATGTCCAACTTGGGATAAGCAGCTCTTATAACTCTCTAATATGTCGATATGATCAAAATTTGCAGCAGAATCCGCATCCTTTGTTGCGACAACACTTGCAGCAATATCTGCACATGGAAAGATGACTCTGTCGCTTGCTTCTGAACAGTGCCTAGGGAAAGAAAGAGAGAAATGAGATTTTAGTGATCTCTGACCCACCAGAAACACTGTATTATTGTACGGTACAGTGATTTTACCACAGTGAAGGGGTATTTCTTAATACTTGTTTGGTGGTATTAATATAGATTGGCATATTGTGTTTATAAAGGCGGTAAAAGATCAAGCATAATTTTTGGCACAAGTCATATATATACATAAAATTTTATATTTTCTATGCCGTTACTAAGGCACTGAGGTTGCTTATGGCTTATGTCTATTAAACAAATGTAATTTTTAGCTTTATCATCTGCAAAACTGTGTGTCTGAAGACAGTAGGCCTATACCCAAGGCCGCCTTAATGGAGATGGTCCTCACTGCGGAACACAACATCCAGGGGGCGGGGTTGGATCTAGATCCAACTCCTCCCACTTTATATACTTTGTTCCGCCAAATGAACCAGTATATTTGCGTTGTTGCAGCCCGCAATTAGTTGCAACCTGTGGTCACCAACGTTTGCTCTTATCAATTTAAGTGTACGTTTGATTAATAATATAGTTGAGAAAGATTCATAATTTAGAAAGTATCACAGTTAGGTGTAAGGGGAGGTAAGGACACGTTCCCGACAGTTTGATATCATTGAAGGGATTTATTTGTACATTATCCCACTTATTACACAGCTATTCCTATACGAGTAAATATATAAACAAATTTATTTGATATCTTTTATTAGCAAATAAAAAAAAAAGTAAACCATCTACGAGGGAAACCTGTTTCCTAATGGCTGTAAGCAAAGACGCGTTAAAACAAGTTCAAAGTCCATACAAGATAAACATTAAATTTATTAATTTCTAAATAACATGCCATAGCCTATATATTTTAATAATTATGCATATTAATACTGTATCCATTAATAGGTCTTAAACTGCATGTGGTAAGATCATAGTAGGCTTACCCGAAATGTTATACTCCAAAACATTATAGCAAAAAACTTACATTTCACCCTAAAGGCACTACTTTTATTGTAGTCATAAGTAAAGTTAGTTTTTATGTCAAAATAATAACTTAATTTAGTTACGACTTAATGCGGAAATGGTTACGCAGCAACACGTGTATGACGTGTCTTGTGGTAAAACTGGCGACCAATGGGATCTCTGGATCGGGATCCAGCTCCGCCCCTGGATCTAAATCCAACCCCGCTCCCTGGATGTCGTGTTCTGCAGTGAGGCGCTACTGCCTTAATGCACGGGCTTACCTGGGATGAAGCCCAGGGGCCTCCCAAGTTCAGGGGCCTCCCAAGTTCACGTTTATATTGTTTTGTAACTTGTCAGGTTATCTGTCAATCACTCTAACTGCACGTTACATGGCTGCTGATTGGTCCGTGGTAACTTACCGTGAAATAAAATATCAGACGTAACAGATTTTTCTATTCCGCGTAATGTAATTAAGTCCGCGTTGTCAATTTGGCATTCCTGCATGTTAGACTGAGTGTGACAGAGAGAGTAAAGAGTAATTTCTGAAATTTCATAATAAGCACTGAGGTGCAGGTCTCTCTCTCTTTCGCGCGCGCTCTCGCTCTCTCTGTGCTCGTACAGCTGGCATGCAGGAGTCTCTCCAACTGTGCGCAAGATACTGTGCCGCCAAATAAAGAAAGGAGTTCCCGGACATATTAATGCTGTTCGTTGTTATAGGGGCAGTTTCCCGGACAGGGATTAGACTAGTCCTAGACTTAAACACTTTTAAGAGCTCTTCAAACTGAAAACAACTTGCACTTACATATCTTAAAATACATCAGTGCCCTTTGTTTTCCCTCAAAATGCACATAGGTAATGTTTTTAGTAATGCATGTTTGTTAAAACTTGGTATATTTCCTAATTAAACTAAGGCCTAGTCCTGGATTCAGCTAATCCTGGTCCAGGAAACCGCCCCATAAAGTTTAAGTTTACTCGCGTTTATATCAGTGACGCGTGCGCAGCCGCAGCGATTGACGCGATGTAAGCTCACAGTACACACATCTGTTGGTTTAGAAAGACGACGCAACGGTAAATGTGCAAGTCAAAGCGCGACAAAGACCATTTCAAATGATCATCCCCTGATAGCACCATCCATATTTATAATCTCCTTATCTAAAGATCTTATATACAGGTATGTTCCCTGTCTGTTTTGTGCATATTCATACGTGTTCGTTTTACATGCGCGTAGTATGCATAAATACTAAATACAATGCATACTATATCTTCAATAGCCTACAAAATAAATAACTGATTAAAAAACAAGATTCTGTCTATAAAGACGTATCTTTTGTTAACATTAATGCATTGTCACTTATATTTTTAAAACTGTGGTGAGCATTTAGTTAGTGTGCAATTTTCTGCAAATTTGTATATTCCAAAAACTATATAAACATAAAGCTTATAAACATATATACTCTCACACATTTTGGTTTTATTTTCACCACAAGTTGCTGTGTGTGGTTGTTAAATAAAGTGTCTTGTGTTTATGCTCAAGTGGGCTCAGTGATATGTTAATAATGATATTATGGTGTTTTCTGGGTCAAAGAGGAAAAACTCACTGTTGTATGTATTGAAAGAAACTAATGCATTTTGTGATGTAGATTACCTAGATATTACACTTTTTTTTTTAAATGAGACTATTAATTGAGGGTATGGGGGGCCTCCAAAACCTCTCAGCCCCAGGGCCTCACATTAGGTTAAGGGGGCCCTGCCTATACCTCTTCTGAACAACCCACATTGCAATCATTCACAACCAGAACACAAATTAAAGTTGACTAGTTACTCCTAATATATACTTAGTTTATTACTAAAGGATGGGGCGATTCGTGCTTAAGGTTAAGAATGAGTATTTGTAGTGATGTCAAATGCCAACAAAGTAAAAACTGCTTACATACCAGTGGATTGCTTTGTTCAGGTGTAGTTTCTGTGCTGTGGTAGTTCACCTGTGGTGCTCCACTGTTCATCTCATCTTCATGTTGTACCTCCTATTAAAAACAGACAGTGAGACTTTATAATAACCTATTTATTTTCATGAAGTCATAAATAAGCATTATTTAGTTCTAAACAGATTAGTAGTTTCCATATTAATATGCTCAATGATATGCATAAGAAAAAGAATAAAGTTTCTTGTCATTGTAACTATTTAAATGTTAATTATCAAGACATTCTGACAAGAAGACAATGTTATTTTAGATGTTTTAAGTTGCAATGCATTAAAGATGTGTTTTAAATGCAATAGATCATAATCTGTATTATCCGCGCCCTTGAGTGCGCATGTGCAGAATCTTACCTGTGTAAATGGAGACGCAGCAGTTTGGAGAAAGCAGAAACACGCAACGACGAACACAGCAACGAGAAAGAAACGCGTGAGCTTCATTATCTGCTATGTGATGTTGGTCCCTTGTCAAATTCTTGAATGACTTTGTCCGTTTTAATGACTGATTCTGCTCAGTAGAAGTTTTGCGCAAGACGCGTAAATGCGCATTAACTATAAGATGTATGATCTGTCGAAAAGTTATTCCTTTTTCCTCTTTTAAAGCTTTTCTGAAACTTTATTGGTCAGTCGTGTACACTAGTCATGATGGTCAGTGCTCTGATATTTATATTCATCGATGAGGGCGTCATTTCTAGCCTTTGACCTGCTTGACTCTTCCCGTCAGCTTCTCTTTACGCAACTGCGGGATTTCTGCGCGACACCTCGAGACGTGCGCTGGAATTTGCCAGTGCCAGTATTTTCCGCTACAGTATGCTAACTGATGATTTAAATTGATATATTTGGAAAATGCTTAGTTTTATCCCATTTTACTTACACTGCATTTATTCAGTCTATACATTTTTATCAGTATGCGTGAACCCATGACCTTGATGCTACTGTAATTCTATAGCAAGTAAGATACAAGAACACAAATTAGTAGATTATTAAAAATAGATTAATGCATAGCCTATAATTAATAAAGGATTAATAAAGGAGATGAATGTAGCCTAACCCAAAACGACTAACCAACTAATAAAATAAAAGATAATAATTTTATAACAAAATCAATAGTTGCTTTGAATTTATTTAATTCGTTATAATAAAGTGCTTCTGTAGCTGAATTGGTAAAGCATTGCGTTAGCAACCAAAGGTCATGGGTTCGATTTCATGCAGGGATCATACATATAAAAAAAAAATGTATAGTGTGAATCCACTGTAAATCACTTTGAAAGCCAAATGCATGAATGCAATGATTGTACATAATACAAAAAATAACACACAAAGAGTTCACAAGCATCATATCAGATACCTCAAACTAAAGCGCTGGATAAAATCAAAGCATTATAGATTAGGTCTTTGCTTTAAATCTTAGATTGATAACCCCTCTGTCTTTTTAAAGGACAAAAGAAGATGGTTGTGTGAAAATTCCTTAAGAAAGTGATAAAACAGATTAAAGAGAGCAGGGGTGCGTGACAGATTAAAGGAGTGTGGGAATGATCTGATTTACAGACATTTTCTCTAATCACCTTCAAACATTACACTCACACATACTGGATTAAAGTATTAATAGCTTTTGACTTTGTTAACGCCGACTGAGAATTAGCAGTGTATGCACATTATAATAACAGGGTATAAACACACAAGTGTTGCAAATCTGACACAAAACACGTACTGTTCAGCGTCATTAACAGTTCACTGCAGCAAGTAAATATAAACCAGAACTATTAACATCCGAGCAAACAAACTCATTCTGCTTCATCCTCAGGAAAACTTCATGAGGTGTGTAAAAAAAATAACCATCTGCCTGCACACATTGATGCTGAAAGTCAATGTCAATAATGTCGATAATCATAAGCGAGTATGGCCTCATGCTGAATGAATAGCGATTTTACTTATTGTTCTTCTTTTCTCATCAGAAGTATTTAAATTGCAGATAAAAATCATGAGGACATCGGCGGCTGGCCATTTATTATTTTGGAAATGACAAAATTTTCATTAAAAAGGGCCACGTTTTTGTTTTTTAATTATTTAGTAAACCAAGTCGTTTATGATCATTATGGATGATTTTTTCTATTTCTGTTTCATCTACCTGTATTAATTGTAGTAAATCACTGCTATTTCAAAAATATACAATAATATTCCTGATGAAATGCACTGCAATGTGCATTTGTGTGGTTGTTGTGCCAGCATTATTTCTCCAACATATAGTGTGTATTTTCTTCACGGCATGTTTATTTTCTATATGCACAGAATATGCAGACGACCTTCTGCATTTGTCAAAATGTGCAGAGCACTCAGCACAAAATAATGCATCCCACAATGCAATGCGCTCTTATTTGGGCTTTCATTTCTAGTGTGACCAATGAACCAGAAGTGACATCAGCTACAATTTTTCTAGCCAATCTTTTATGCCTTACCAAACCCTAATAAGAGTAAAACTGGTTGCATACCAGTTTATTCCTCTGCAGTATCTGTCATGACAGGATGGTTCATCTGGAAATCTTCACTGTTCACCTGATCTTCATGTTGTATGTGCTATGAGAATAAACATTGAGACGTTATAACAAACAACATTTTCATGATACACGCACAGGTGTGATATAATTCAAAGCAGATCAGTTTATTGACATTTATAGATGCTTTTATCCAAAGTGACTTACAAGGTATACACTTTTTATCAGTATGTGTTTCCCCTGAGGTTCAAACCTATGACCTTTAGCGCTGTTAATGCAGTGCTCTGCCACTGAGCTATACAGGTTTGGATTTGTGCATTTTACAAGAAAACAGTATTTCTCAAGAGCACACATTTGTATGTCTGTTAGAAAGAGACGCCAGAGCTATCAGCCGTGATCTTCTGGTCAAACAGACGCAGGCTCCAGCGTGACGGTTACTGTCAACCTGACAGGCGCCAAAGCCCTCTCTCTTTCCCTCTGTCCCGGGTCAATGACCCCTTTGTCGCTTGTTCTGTCCCACAACCGGACAAATCTCCTTTCCTGTCATTTGACTCATAATTTCCAAAGCATTGTTTTCATCACCAAAACGTGAAAATCGATATTTTTGCCTTAAGTCGAAAACATTTGGTTTCACCATTTTTAAAGTCAACACAGCGTGTTTTTGTTGGACAGATGCATCAGAAAACAAACAATCATAATATAGAGAGCAAATTCAAACTTGTGTCCTCCATATGAGCTCCATATGGCTCAACATGTAAGGGCAAAAACATTAAATGTTAGGCCACATCTCCAACTGGGTGTTCATTGCTTAGAGAGCCTTTATGCTGAATGAAAGCTTTTAAATCGCTTGGTTACTGAATCCTTGAATGTCTTTGAGCTATTGATCTTCAGTTAGAGACAAAGGAACAAAAAAAAACATTACAAGAGGTGGAATAAAAAAACAAAACATCAAGCTTTGTCTCAGGACACGGGCACAAGAAATCTGTAGAAATGACAGTTTTATTGGCAGCTGTTTGCCAGTAGCTTAGATTTAAATGTTATGTTATTTACTGGCAACAGTCTGTTCAAAGTTAAATGAATATTTAAAAAATCTTTACAGAGTAAAACTAAAATAGCAGCATCATGCAAAGCATTCTAGGAACCAAAATCTGAGGGAAAAAACTGAAAAATGTTGATGAGGATTTTTGGTTCCCAGAATGCTTTGCATAAGGCTGTTATTTTAGTTTTATTCTCTAAAGACATAGACTTAATAATGTATAATGTTCATTTAACTTTGAACAAACTGTTGCCAGTAAATAACATCAATTTAAAATTTACAGTAAGTTACTGGGAAACAGCTGCAGCAAACTTTTTACAGTGTGCACTTACACTTTATTATAAAGTATGTATCATTTTTCTTTTAATGACATTGTTGACACATTTTGACACATTATTTTAGACATTTTTTTTCTGTATGGATACCACCAAAGTCCCTTTATGGAAGTTGCACCACAATGTGTCCATTTTTCTAAAACACTTTCGAGCAGTTTTTTAAAGTCTTTCAAGACTAAAGTCCTATCTGCTTGAATAAGGAAATACAGACATTTTTAAAATCAAGTGCAAAATTAAACAACATATTTCTAACCAACAATTAAACCTGACATTAAAGTGCACCTATTTTATTGCTAAAAACAATGTTATTTTGTGTATTTGGTGTAATACAATGTGTTTGCGTGGTTTATGGTTAAAAAACACATTATTTTTCACATACCATACATTTTTGTAGCTCCAGATTTCCCTCTCTTAATGATGTTGCAAAATTCATTGATTTGAAAAAGCTGTGTCCCTGATTGGGCAGCTAATCTGTATTTTGTGATTGGCCTGAATACCTTTGATGTGACCCTCCTTACCATGTTTGAAAGATTCAGTCACAATGCAATGCTAGGAGTTAACTTACATACTGGTTTAATCTCATGCGTAATCAGAGTTTAGTGTTAAGTGAGCGTCTTTTTTTGTGAACGTGAGCGTCTCTTTATCATAAACCCTTTCGATGCGTCTGCAGCAGGCACGTATTTTGAAATGACGCATGATGCACATAGCTTCACATGATGCCAAGAACACGTATTTTTATAAAATTAGTTTATAAAGTAGCTTTAGAGATGAAGTAAGTAACACTTACATGCAAATAAAGTCAATATGATTTCATGTTGAATTATTGTAGAGTACTGTATCTGGATTTTTTCAATTTATGAACTTATATTATTGAAAAAGGTGCAGTATTTTTATGTAAATGTCAATCTTTTTTAATAGTTGGTTGTTTATCTGCTAACAGCAGATGAGAACCACGCACTTTAGGTCAGTAAAGGAGCTCCTTGCTGTTTCTGTTCACATCAGATAACAAGCACCTGCTGTTTCTTTTGTTTAGATGATAAGTGAGGTTCTGTTATCAGAACCAGAGGTCAGTGAAGATACTTGACTTTATAAACCTGATTGGCTCAGTCATTGTTTTAACCCAGCTTAAAAACAGCAGATGGTGTAAGCAGTGCAGTGTGGGCCAATATCTTTACCTAATGGTCAATACAAAATAAAGTTGTGTTATAGCCCAACCTAAACCTGACACTTCAACAAAACATTGTAGAACAATAGGATATGAAATAAAATGCTAATTACAGCACAACCAGTGTAGATTGATTTCTACAGAAATAATCTTTTGTGTATTCTGAACTAAAATGTCAGTTTACTGATGCACAAGTCACTACCACAATGCATAAAAATGTTGCTTGTGGCTGGATATTTCTTTACCAGTTGAGCTCAAACAAATTAGCGTCGCACACCTGAAGTCAATAGATAGGTGCGTAGGATAAGACGACAAAAAGTCTCAAAATATACAAAGACAATTCCCGCACACTATCTGCTTGCTGAACAAAATTTATTTAATGAAAGTTGCGTTGCAACGTTTCGATCAACTGATCTTCATCAGGCAAAATCTGCCAATGGGGTAAGCAAAAAATCTTGAACATTTTTCTTAAACACTAAATTCAAGAAGAATTCAAGAAACATTTGCTTACCCCATTGGCAGATTTTTTTTGCACAAAATCACTTAAATTTGATATTTTTTATTGGGTCGTTTTGGTCATCAAGAAAAAGCATCTTAATTTAAGAATATTTAGATATTTTTACTGAAAACAAGACAAAAAACTTGATTTCACGAAAAGTCGTGTTATAATCACAAAAATGTGATTCATTTATTCGTGTCCATGGTACAAAATTCAGCTTTTTTCAAGCCTTGAACACAAATTTCTATAAATAGTTTTTTGTTTCCATGGCACGACTTTCTTTTCGTGGCATTTTTGTATTGTTTTCTCATAGTTTTTTCCTATTTTCTTACCATTGTTGCTTGGGGTTAGAATCACTTTCAGTTACATTTTTAGGCATCATAACCCAAACCCCAACTCTAAACCCAACTCCAGGCAAAAATAGTTTTAAAAGTGGAAGAAAAACATGAAAAAAACCAATACATAAAAGTACATCCTAACCCAAACCCCAGATCTAACCCCAACCCCAGTTAAGCGACAATGATTTAAAGCAACACTATGTAGTTTTTCAACCTTTAAATAATGTCTCTAAAATTATTTCAGTGATAGAACAACTCTTAACTGGACAAATTCTACTGCTGCTGCAACCTGAGCAGCCTCCTAGCTGCTATACAAGCACACTCTGAAAGTCAAGGTGGAGGGTAGAGTACTCAGCCCCGCCCCTCCCCCTGCCTGCAAAAGAGTGTCTGATACCAGGCACTGTTGCACTTTTCAACCACATGGGGGAGCCGTAAGTCAATTTTACATGGAAACTACATAGTGTTGCTTTAAAAATAGGAGAAAAAAAGAGAAAACAATAAACAAAAGAAAGTTGTGCCACGGACACGAAAAACTAGTTATAGAAATTCGTGCCGAGTGACACGAAAAAGACATTCGTGCTCATGGCATGAAAAAGCTGAATTTTGTGCCATGGACACAAATAAATTCATAAAAACTTTCGTGACTACACGACTTGCCGTGAGATTATGCTGGGATTTCGGGTTTGTCGACCGCATACGTCATCGAGGTTCTGACATTTCAGTTAAAAAAATTACAATCGTAGTTTCATTCTAACAGTTCCTTGAAATGTAACGGTTGCTATTCTGAAATAGAACCTGAAATAATAAACCTTGATGACGTATGCGGTCGACAAATATGACTTCCGAAAGATGTACCCGAAATCCTGGCCAGGAAAAACGGCAGGTATGGTCACCCTAATGTTCATGTCTTGAAAAATGTAACTGAGAAAAAGCAGGCAAAAGCACGCACATCAATCGTAGTTGGGTGCTGACCAAAAAAAAAAACTTAATAGTATAAGAATGCAACGTCGGCAACAACAAAGTTCCAAAAGAATCAAAAGATTTTATTATTAAAAACTATTGCATACCGTGAATGCAACATTTCGAGCACGCAGGGCTGCTCGAAACAATACCTACATGCTATGCAATAGTTTTTAATAATAAAATCTTTTGATATTTTTGGAGCTTTGGTGTTGCAGACTTTGCATTCTTATACAAAAACGTAACTGAGAAAATACATATAGGACATATATAAACTGGAGACTTATAATTAGTTGCTGTCATAAAATATTGTATTGTTGCACTATATTAGTGTTTAAAAGAAACGTAAACATGCTTACATCATGAGAAATTAGCCATTAGCCAACAAGCTAATAACAAAACAGATATTATGTAAACATTGCGCTATTCTCATCCCAAATTAGGTCATATGTCCCTTCTCATTTTAACAATCCATGATTTCTGAGCCTCTTTGTCCTGTGGAAATTTGTAAAATGATGTATTTTCTGTGTTTTGATACAAAACAATAGGTTTAAAGTGCACACTCTGGATGTCTATCCCTCGGTTTGGAATCAACATGGCGGAGGATTGGATAGTAGCGCAAAACTTCATGAGTTCGATTCCAGGAGAACACACATGCTGATAAAAGTAAAGCAAAGCTCTGTAAGTTGCTTTGGATAAAGTATCTGCCAAATGCGTAAATATAAATGTAAACCTAGATCCTTCCATCCAATGAGATTTTTCTCCCAGTTTCATTATTCCTCATTTATAAATCTGATTGCATTGAACAGTAATAGGACATCTCATCAATCATGTCTGTAGCATAAACCGAACTGTTAATAGTAACAGAAACGCTCGTCTAAGCAAGCAGCATTACAAAACAGTCACAGACAGCATAGACCTCTGATCCACTTACACCACATGCTCATCATAAATTTCTTCTGCTGGAATTTCCATTGACACACGATCTGATGGGAAATGAAATGTGTCAGATAATCAGATTATAGATGATAATGCAGTTACGTGCATCAGTGAATAACTGTCCATTGTGCATTACTGAATGCCCTGACTCTGTGGATACTTCTGCAAGGAATGAAAATATCTGTCATGATTTGAATCCTACACGATCGAAAGGAATGAAAGAATTGTTTAATATTTCTTTAGAAATCCTTGAAAAACTACAAAAAATAATAATATCTTATCAAGGTTAAAGAAATCTTTTCGAATTGTTCCTGGAGTCTTCCCTTACAAAAATGAACCATGGTTTTGCTACTGTAATAGTAATCAATACACCAAAAAGCATAGTTACTACATTTTGACCAGAAAAAAAGTTTCATTTTTGTAATGGGTTATTTGTGAGTTCACATTGCTTTAAATTTTTCATATAGCAATGATTTTATAGATGAATGCAGTCATCCAAATAATTTGTTTGCTGTTGACCTTTTTGCATTTGTTCATGCAAAAGACAATGCAATGCAGTAATGAATCTCATTGATTTTAAAGACCAAAAATAAAAGGAACATTTCGGTCCACAGAGAAAGTCCACTATATTTGCACAGACTGCCATACAGGTGCTTTTCTCTTCAGTAAAGTGAGACACAACAAACACTTTTGTTTAAAACAGCAGAGACAGTGCACTGTTTCCACGCTAAGACGAGATATGAGAGGAGCTTGGGAATAGAGGCATGAAACTGTATGAATAAATAAGAACGGCTGTAATCGCCCAACACAAAACCCAGCAGCCGATAGAAAGCATGGCAGAGAAAGACGGCAAACAATGGTTTCTGCTGAAACGGTATTACTGCGCTGTAAAATCCATCCAACGCAACACAAAGGAGATGGGCAGCGAACAGCAAAGTTCACCGCTAGTCTGACATGAACGTCGCGCTGCAACAATGAAGTGCTTCAGGGGAACACAGTGAGATGTCGTGAGGTGTACTAAAGCGAGCGACGGCACTAAATGCTTAAATGTCTCTGCTGTGTGTGAAATAGATAGCTTTTGTGTGACTCTCAGAACAAAACATTGCCTTTGAACTTGAGCTGCTGCTATTACAGTCTCAAATCCTACATCGGTTCACAATGCGACATACAAAACAGCACTGATATTAAGGTCTGCAAAAACAACATCATTAGAAAATTAAAGATGCATTTTGATGGTTACCTGTTGGTTATTCGTTCTGAATTGTTGCCAAGGAATTGCTCGGGTGTTGCTAAGTGGTTGCCAAGGTGTTGGCATAAGTAGATAGGTAGGTAGAACAGACAGACACACACATACACACACACACACACACACAAACACACACACACACACACACACACACACACACATAGATAGAATGATAGATAGATAGACAGACAGACACACAGATAGATAGATAGATAGATAGATAGATAGATAGATAGATAGATAGATAGATAGATAGATAGATAGATAGATAGATAGATAGATAGAGAGAGAGAGAGAGAGAGAGAGAGAGAGAGAGACAGAGACAGACAGACAGAGAGAACAACAGATAGACAGAATAATAGATAGAATGAAAGATAGAGAGACAGACAGACAGACAGACAGAACAGCAATAAGATAGACAGAATGATAGATAGAATGACAGACAGACAGGTAAATAGACAGAACAACAGTATGATAGATAGAATGACAAAGAGACAGACAGACAGGTAGGTATATATAGAACAATAGACAGACAGGTAGGTATATATAGAACAATAGACAGATAGATAAACAAACAGACAGACAGATAGAACGATAGATAGAACAACAGACAGACAGATAGATAGATAGACAGAACAACAGACAGACAGACAGACAGACAGACAGACAGAAAAATAAATATAACAGAAAAAAATAGACAGACAGAACAATAGATAGATGGACAGACAGACATGTAGATAAGTACAATGACAGACAGACAGACAGACAGACAGACAGACAGGTAAATAGACAGAATGATAGATAGAATGACAGAGAGACAGGCAAACAGACAGACAGGTAGATAAATAGAACAATAGACAGAATGATAGACGGACAGAAAAACAGACAGACAGATACAACAATAGATAGAACAACAGAGAGACAGGTAGAACAATATATATAGACCAAATTAAAAATAAAAAGACAGACAGAACAGATAAACGGACAGATAAAACAATATAATAATAGATAGAACGACAGACATATAGACAGACAGACAGATGGGTAGGTAGAACAATAGACAGAACTTAGATCGAATGACAGACAGACAGACAGATATTATGACAGATAGATAGGTAGAACAATAGACAGAACTTAGATCGAATGACAGACAGACAGACAGATATTATGACAGATAGATAGATAGATAGATAGATAGATAGATAGATAGATAGATAGATAGATAGATAGATAGATAGATAGATAGATAGATAGATAGAGAGAGAGAGAGAGAGAGAGAAAGACAGGACACATAGATAAATAGACAGAATGATAGATAGACAACCAGACAGACAGAGAGAACACAAGATTTATAATAAACAGAAGAGAATTAATAGACAGAATAATAGACAGAATAAAAGATAGAGAGACAGACAGATAGACAGACAGAATGATAAATAGAACAGCAAAACAATAGACAGAATGATAGATAGATAGAATGAAAGACAGGCGGGTAGTTATATAGAACAATAGACAGATAGATAGACAGACAGACAGACAGACAGACAGACAGACAGACAGATAGAATGATAGATAGACAGACAGACAGACATATAGACAGAAAGATAGATAGACAGACAGAGAGAAAGACAGGCATGTAGGTAGGTAAAATAAAAGGCAGAACAATAGACGGATACACAGACAGGACACATAGATAAATAGACAGAATGATAGACAGGCAGACAGACAGAGAGAACAATAAATAGACAGAATAATAGATAGAATGAAAGAAAGAGAGACAGACAGATAGACAGACAGACAGACAGAATGATAAATAGAACAGCAAAAAGATAGAAAGACAAATAGACCGAATAAGACAGACAGACAGGTAAATAGACACTACAACAGAATGATAGATAGAATGACAAAGAGACAGGTAAACAGACAGAAAGACAGGTAGGTATATAGAACAACAGACAGATAGAACCATTGATAGAACAACAGACAGATAGAACGATAAATAGAATGACAGACAGAAGTATAGACAAAATGATAAATAGAAAAGCAAAAAAATAGACAGACAGACAAAACAATAGATAGAACAACAGACACACATGTAGGTAAGTAGGATGATAGACAGACAGGTAAATAGACAGAAAGATAGATAGAACGACAGAGAGACAGATAGACAAAATAATAGATAGAACAACAGACATATAGAGAGGTAGGTAGAACGATAGACAGACAAACAGACAGAATGATAGTCAGACAGACATATAGATCGATAGCTAGACAAAACGATAGATAGACAGACAGGCAGGTAGAATGATAGACAAAATGACAGACAGACAGACAGACAGATCCATCGATCGATCAATCAATAGATTAGTAATTAGTCTAAATCATAATAAAATCAACATAATGGACAGTTCCCTTCGGATGTTTACATGTGTTTGTAGTAATAGCTGCAAACATTGGAGGCGACAGAGACGCTGATGTCCTAATGGACCCCGGGTCCACAGATCAGTCATGTCAAACAGAACAGGGGACACACAGACGCCTGTCTCTATGTGTCTGACTGAATGACTGGCGGCTGACCGACGTGCCAAAAAAGAAGACATGGAGGAAATCAACAACAAAGTCAAGGAAAAGGAGTGATGACCGCAAATAAGATGGGAAAGAGGTTTAACAGTCATAAAAACAGTGTAAAAGTCACTGACCCTTATTTATTTACATCTTTATAACAAAAAAGTTTAAACCCAATGAACCCAATGAACCAGCTCTCTGATAAATCAAGTATATAAATTAGAAAAAATACAAAGACTGAGAACTTAAACACTTTGAGGAGTAAATAAATGAATCAAGCACATGACAAGTTCCTCGAAAACAAGTTTACATCACATTTCATTTCTGGTTACATTTTAGAATTCTGCATTCAAACCTTTTGGACAATGATAGCTAAACGTTTATATATTTTATATAGTGTGCTTGTTTCACATCGCATCTCTTCAGACACGGTTTCTTCTTGCATAGCAAAATAATTCAACTCGAATCAATATTTCATGTCCATTATAATAAGTGACCTTGCATCCGGGTTCTCCATCACATTGTTTGTGTTTATTTTGCAATAATGAGCGGCTGGCTGTACATTATCCTTTACTTAACAACCTCAGAGCTCACGGCACCTTAAAGGTCCTTAAAGGTTTATGCGTTATTGCTGAGAATTAATTTTTATTCATGGGGAAAATGAATGCATTACCTCTGCTGTGCTTTATTGGAGATGCAAGACACACCTCACACATAAATAAAAATAATATAGTAATAATATAACGCTTGACAATTGATCGTAAAACCCTTAAGAGTCTGACATCAGATGAATGCAAGCAGCATGATGTTTTCAATATCGATAGGCATCATAATATTTGTGCAGGTTTGAGATCAGTTCTGCTTATATAGTTAAGGTCATTTCCGAAGTGTGTACAATGATAAAACACGAGACGAATTGTAATGAGTGGAAGATCTCTGGAGATGCTGAGAATAAATGATGTCTAAAATAAATTAATTTAAAGACACAATAGAGGTGATTATGAATTGAAAGAGATGGAGTGAAACGCTGTGTGCCCAAGAACTCTTTGACACGATTATCTCCGAGGTCATTTGTATTAGATTGGCATACCTTGTAAAATATCGGAGACAATGCATCAATCACAAGAAGGAATACAGGAAAGGTTTGCATGAATTCCAGTTTTTACAAATCTCTCTGGTATAAAGAAAAAGGCTGTGCAATATATATTTCCACAACTTTATGATCCTTCATCATCTTGGGAGTTTTGAGTACGAGAAAATGAAGAGACGTGCATTTTAATAGCATCTCTAAAGTTGCAAAAATATCTTTAGTGTTTGTAAGTTGGATTCATTCATCTGTTCTTCATTAAACCAACACAGGCCCTGTGGATCTCACATGAACAACTTTAGCACCCATACAAACCCAATGATGCTCACACTGACAGCAGCAATAAAACATGCTTAAAAATAAAACGAAACATTCACAGATTATTATTTTGAAACTAAGCTTATTTGTCTCTTACAGACTGTGCAAGATGCACATTGTCTCTCCAAAGACAACTGATTGTAAACATTTTATGATCCTAATAAAATCCCAGCAATTTATATTCAGTGTTTTCTTGTCAACTGTAAGGGCACTGGGGTAAATACTGCAGTGAGGCATCTGTTAAAAGAGACTTTATTAAAACATCATATCCTAAAGATGCACAATACCGTAAACAATCCATGTAAGTGTAATTTTCAATAGGTATGATACTTACCGTGAAAAAGTAGTCGTATAAGACAATAGATACTGTAGTCAAAACACTGAACAGTAATCTGTACGCTACACAAAGATTTCAATCTAATGTCTTAAAAATGTCTAATAAAAATGTAGCATTTATTTAAAGTTTTCAAAAATAAAATTGCAGTACTCATCCTCATTCCGAAGCCACATGCCAATCATGGCGATTTTGTCGAACATCAAAACTAAATTAAATATGGCGTCTCATATCAAACTGGAACTCTCATTGATCCTGCGAGTCTTGTGACCATAAGACACTGACATCAAACCAGATGCTGGAAGATTTTCAGTTTAAATTAACAACACAAAACTTTTACAATAAAAATCAACATTTATGTTTGGATTTCACCATGAAAATGAGTAAATAAAGAAAGTCTTATGTATGGATTATTTTTTAAAGTTATATATTTAAATATCAAAGCAGACTTGCTAAAGCCAATGAAAGGTGATAATCTATCACAATTTTCAAATTTTTATGCAAACAATTACAAAAGCAAGATAATCGAGGTAAAACAATTATTGTGCAATTAAAATATAAATTGCATTGTGTTTGTAAGGCACTTCTAAGGCACCACCTTAGTTAACTTCAAATTCAAAGACCTTTCAAGGACTTTCCAGGTCCAATACCTCTCAAATAAAGGACTAAATGTGGGAACACATTTCAAGTGACAGTAAGGTTACATCGTGTTACCTTTTAAGATACATTGTTACAGTTCCCTTTCGAGGGAACTCGCGCTGCGTCACTGCAGTGACACTTTGGGGACGCCTCCAGGGGTAAGTGTGTCTGAATGTGTATATCAAATTCAACCAATGGTGAGGCTTAACGACAAAGACAGGGTGACACGGGAGCCATGAAGTATATCACTATCTGAAATATTGCCAAAGACGGCATTACAGGGACGCAGGAAGTATGGCAAGGGAGACGCAGCGTCTCGTTCCCTTCTCAGGGAACAACAGTTACATACGTAACCCAAGACGTTTTCATGTGTCAAACACAACTATGCAAAAAAGCATTTTAGTATGAATCAACATTCGCATACAGAAGATATAAGCATTTAAAGCGAACAGTTTAGCACACTTGTGTTTAAAAAGTCTAGAATTTTTATGATATTATCCTACACTACACAGGGAATAAAATTGACTTTTTTTCCAGAAATCTTCTTGCATAAAATAGGTTCAAGCTCTTTCAATGACCTGTATCTATGTATGTATATTTTCAAAAACTTCCCAGAGCCTTGAATTTTTTCCCCCCAGATTCACAAACATTCAAGGATTTCAAGGACCCATGGAAACCCTGTGCTTTAATACATGTAGCTTATTGCAACACTTACTTAAAGGGTTAAATAAATGCATGTTTTCAAAGTCGCAGGGTAAACGTGTTAAATAACCGTGATTATGATTTTGACTATAATCGAGTAGCCGAATAAACAAATTTTGAAGAATAAAAGAAGGTTTATGGGGATTGTAAATGGTTGTGCATTGTGTTCATCATCTTCAGTCTTTTAATTCAGGTGATGGCAGAAACACAATAAAATTTCAACACACAGTTAAAAACATTGGTTGTTTTATCATCAGTATCTTGATATGTCCAACATTAAGCGACAAATCAAACTCAATGTGAATATTTTCTGATTGTTTCCCGGACTGAAGCCACTTTTGAAGGTGATCCGAGATAAGAAGCTAATAATCCCAGACGGAGCTCATTTCCCGGCATCAGAGGACCGTGTTTGAACACTAAATCTCATTGAAATATACTAATAACATTTATTCCTGGGGTTTTCCATCCCATAACAACTTTCTCAAACACCAGGAAGCAAGATTTACTTAGAGAGAATTTTAAATGAAATGAGGCATCAAATAAACAACTAAACCACCATAACAAAGCTAAGAGAATTTTATTTAAATAAGAGAAAATGTCTAGGCTAAAACGTGTCTATTAAAAAGCAAGAAACACATAAATAAACACCACGTCACAGTTTAGTCGGTGTGTTAGGATGAATAAATAATTGAAATTGAAATCATCTTCTGGGGTTGACTCCATGTAAAGAGTGTCCAGAGATTGAGAGAAGCTCAGGTCAGCTTACTGCCTCATGTCCGGTGCTGACCGTTTTGCCATCCTTGTCTCTTTCCCAGAATTCCTCAGTCTGGGTCATTGGGTAGGAATGTCAGGAATCCCCTCAATGCCGTGTTGCTCCAGCTGAGATCGCAGAAGAACATTCTCACTCTTCAGGTCATCCAACTGAAGCCAACAACATAGGAAACATTGATTATTTGATGTAAAGGTCGCAGAAAATGTCAAAGATCTAAAGATCTCGAAATTCAGTTAATCGGAAAAGATCTAGAACGAGGAGCATGTTAAAATATTACAGATAAAGACAAACTGGGAGAAAAATGTCAAGGTAAACGGTGTAAGGATCTGGAGCAAAAAAACATTAAACGAAGGATGTAAAGATAAAAATTTGAAGGTATATGTTGAAACAGAACAAGCAGATGTAACTTAAGTCACAATGACATGGAAGTAGCGATTGTCTTATTTTCCCCATTGTGGAGGACTGTATATCCGATTAAAACTGAAATGAGAAAACGGTAGGGCGAGATTTGAATTCATCCATTGAGAATTGCTTTGATCGTTGGAAGTCATGTTGCTATTTGCCCCGACCTCCCATCATTCCTCGTTACCGGAAGTAAAGAGAGATCGTTTTAAAGAGGGGAGAAGATTTGCGTTTTTTTATTTAAGATTATGAGGGCAAATATTTTTTTTTTAATAATGAAGCTCACAGATAAGTCATTTGTAAAAAAAAACACCACAGTATTAAAAAAAGTTTTTATTTCAATTTCATTGTGACTTTAAAAAGACCTTTTTGTTTACTGAAATTCATATTTCTCAAAAACCATTCTCATCATTATGAGAAACTTTCACATCAAGGAGAGGTTAGCCAATCACATCAAATGATTTAACCCTCAAACGGTCCTCGTTTTCTTTTTACACTACAGGCCCTTGGGGTCTACCCCAAAATTGAAAGCATAATTGTAAGAAAAATATACATTTTCAATACTACAAATAATATATCTTTATTTTTGTTTACTTCTCATCTATTCAATGAATCTGTGTTTTAAGATATTTGAAGTACTTTTGTACCCATTTAGCACAAAAATCCTCAACTACACCGTAGTCACTTAAATGATCATCTAAATTTAATTTAAATTGTTTCTGGATATTGATCTAGGTGTTAGGTGTAGAATTCCACCTTTTGCTGGTTAAAGATAAACCTAAAGGAATTACCATTTAAAGGGGTGGTTCAATGGTATTTCAAGCATTCTGACTTATTAACACAGTTATAGAGTTGTTTCCTCATGCTAAACGTAGGCAAAGTGTCAAAAAAGCAGTTGGACGTGTTACAGAGTATTTCTGTGCCGAATGAACTTCGCCAGGGTTTGTACAAGTTTTAGCAAGTTTTTTTTCGATTACAGGTCCAGCTGACGTTTCAGGGGTTTTCTATACGTATCACTTATTTTTATGGGCACTTCCCCCGGAAAACCCCGCCCACCCGTCAATCAGCGGGATACGCTAGAACTTGCAAACATCTTATCGCGTGGCACAGCTTTGTTTAATTTCAAAACTCAAAAAGAAGTGTGTTTTTGGATGTTAGGAGAAGAAAGCCAGCCTTATGAAAACAATGGATATAGTTTATTATCAGGGGTAGCAGAGGAGTTTTGCGTGTGTGTTTGATGCACCGGATTTTCCCAACCGGGTCAGGAGTTGCATGCTTTGACCAGCAGAGGGCCATAGAAAGCCATTCATTTTACTGGATATGGCCAACTGCTCACATCACTACTTTAGTCATACATTTTTTGAATTTATGTATATATAAACATTAGAATGGACATTAAAAATAAATATTATTTCAAATAGTAGAATTTTTTGTAGTTTTTGATGCATTTTGAAATGTCTGTTTTTACAAAATGCCACAGAAATTTGTGTGTGTGTGCGCGTGTGTGAGATAGTGTGTGCGTGAGAGGAAGAGAAAGTGTGCGTGTGCACATCTGTGTGTGCGTTATTAGGTCACACCCCTTTATATCTTTTTATCTGCATTTGTGGCTGATTTTATTTGCCAAATTCTATGCTCTCTGTGGCAGTCATACCTTTGTGTGTCGGACCTTCATTTCTGTGTAAAAATTTTCAGATTTATGCTGGATTTATAGATTTTTTTTGACATATGGGAAAAAAATGTGCATTTCCCGTTCATTTTCAATTGGGGTCATATTGACCCCAAGGGACAGATTTATAAAAAATGTTTTACATACCTTTAGAACAACCGAATCAAGCCCAGTTGTTTTTGTGTATGTATAGATGGATTATTTAGAAATAAAGTCACAAAATGTAGATCTCTGAGGTGAAGGGAAATTTTTTTACCCGAATGAAATGTCGTTTAGGGTCATATAGACCCCAAGGACCGTTAGAGGGTTAAATATTAAAGATAGCAATAAGGTGACTTCTGAGGATATGGCTCCAGTTTCTGAATCTGAATGAATGAAGACATCTGAGAAAAGATGGGTGATGTGATTACATCACACAGTCATTGACGAATCACAGCTACGCTTAGTGCTCAAATGAACAATACCTGCTGTCTGAGCAGATCATGGTCCATCTGTACCCCTCGAAGTCCTCTCAATCTCTCCTGAAGACGCTGGTTACGTCCCTGAAGCTCGCCGATGTAATCACACGCCTTGGACAAGATCCCACCTTTGCTCTAATGGAAACAAACCATGTGCTTTTACTAAAATAAGGTCACATCTTGCATTAGTGCATTTTACTTACAGTATATGCCCAGAGACTTACAGTGCATTAAATGTATTCATTTTAATCTGTATGTTTGTTGCCTGGGGTTCAAACCTTTAAGCTGCTCTACCACATTTAAACTACAGGCACACTCTTTACGCAGGTTCCCATCATGCAATATACTTAAATCATGTGTAATTTCAAATGTCTCTCACCGCGCTGGTTTTGGTGCTCTCCACGCTGCAGTCTGGGATGATTTTGGAAAGCGCCACAATCCAGTTGTTGATTTTGTCTCTTCGTCGTCTCTCCACTGAACATGAGCGACAGGAAGGTGATTCAAGAAAAAACTGAACCAATGTTCCAACAATTTTTCAGCCTATCAACTCTGTACTGTCCTCTACTGGCAGATGAATATCAATGCCTCTGGGATTTACAAAATTGCATCTCGTGTCATTCAATTCTGCATGTGCGCCGCTCCTCAAGTGTTTGCTTATGAAATATCTTAGATTAACTCATTACAATTTCCAGCTACCAATAAAAGCACAGTTTTCAGAGCTTTGTAAAAACACAGAAGGACACGTTTCCCAATAAATCGGCAGAGATAATGAAAGAATGAATGAAGTTCATTGATTGCATCTGGCCCATCACACTAGACTGAGATCATTCAGATACCTTCATTATGTTGTGCTCTTCTCCTTTCATCTCTAGGGCTGCGCAGACTGTCCATTTTCCTAGAAGAGGCATAAAAGATGAAATTTAAACCACCATCAATGCATTTCTTCATCTCGTACGTTATAACATTTCTTTAAAACCACAAAATAAGCAAATTTAACCTAAATATATCAAATCAAAAATAAATAATCATGTTTCGTAAGCCCGGGAAAAACAAACTGCATCCACTATTCTCTTAGCGCTGGGTTCTTTGGGAAGCTGAACAAGGTTATATATTTTTCACAACGAAAAACACACTTCTTTGGGGACATTGTTGATATTGTGACCTAAAAACAAAACTAATCATTCAAATCATTCTTGAGCAAGTCGTGTGCATCACTGCTGATGACTTCTATAACCTGAACAAAGCACGTTGATGGGCGTGCTCTTGCTCTGGTTGATTTAAGTGCACACTCGAGATAAGTCCCCATATTCCCCAAGGAATTCCGCCCTTTATGACGTCATAAGGGGTCATACTGGAAAAAAACTTTTTATGTTCTTAAGCCCCGTGTGGACCGCCAGCGACTAGCAGATCAACATGATCTTATTCATTTCAATGGAAGCTTGGCAACTTACAGCGATATGAGCGACAGTGACGTTAGCAGAAAGTGGGCGTGTCCTGTGACATGACAAAGTTGAGAAAGGTTATGCAAATAATGAGGAGCAACTACCAATGAGAGTCAAGCAGGTAAATTCACAGTTACTGCAGTGAACGGTACCCACTTCTTTATTACAACCCGAATTATAAACGCCTCCTAACGACCAGATCTGTATGGAGCGCTATACGAACCCTTATGGAGTGCACAGAAATACTTCGTCATACGTCCAACTAGTTTTTTAAACTTTGCCCATGTTTAGCATGAAAATGCAACTCTTTACCAGTGTAAATAAGTCAGAATGCATGAAATATCATTCCTTAGGCTTACAGAGCCAATCTATATAATTGGCCAATTCACTTCAGCAATATTATGCAAATCTGATTCTGTGTTTTAAATATATCATTGTTATATTAACCATCTGGCAACCTTTTCTCTAAATATCAACCATAAAAACGTTAAACCATAAAAATATCAATCGTTCAAGCTCTACTCAATACGTCAAGCTCTGCCCACAGCTAAACCAAGTGAAATCTTTTGTTGGTGTGGATTTGCAGATATCTCTGTAAGGTCTCTGTGCCCTTCTCTGCAGATCTCTGGGGATTTCAGACTCTGCCCGTGTTCATTACGTTATAAATTGCGGTGCGGTGAAGCAGCTGCTGTCTGTGAAGAGTCTCGGCTTTGCTCTAATGACACAACTGTTCTCTGCGAGGAGTCTTCCCTCAGGTTCGCTTTAATTAAGTCACGACGCCTCAGCGACGCTCCTGTCACACCTCAGAGGGCAGAGTATACAACACTAAGGAAAAACGCCTCGCAAAGAATGCCCAGAAGAGACGCCTTATCAGTGCTAATGCAGAACAACAAGAAAATGTTTTCAACTAACCTTCTTTTCATTTACACTACGGGAAGTCTCGTCTTTGTCCCTTTATATTAAAAGCACTATAACGTACACTGCAAACACCAGCAAACTCACAAGTTACATCAGGGTGCCGGTAGCTCGCCTATATCATATTAAATGCACAATATGTAATAAATATCCCAATCACAATAAATAAAATATGTATTTAAATTATCCCAAAAGTTCCCAGGGATTTGTAAATTTAGATAAATTACAACTTAATATAAAAGGTTTCCATTATCTTTTATATTGCACAAATTGATAATACGTCAATTTCGTAAAATCTCCCATAAATTTCGCAAAAAAGTTTTTACGCTCGCATGAGGTGGTTTTCGGGCGAATCGGAAAAGGTGTATTTCGCAGAACTGCAATGGAAACAGTTTATTCGCATTTTCACCTGATGCAAGTAATTCACATAATTATTTTTTGAAGATGACGCGGTATGAACTAAAACCTCACAGAAACACCTCAATACGTGTTTGCTCTCAAGTATGAGGCTTTCTTTGGCAATAATGTTTGGATAAAACTCCTATCTCTTTCGATTTAAAATAATGTACTATTACCTCCAAGAAACACTTAGGGGGCGTGCACACCAAAGCTTTTACGCCTGCGGCCGGCGCATGTTTTCAATTGATTCCAATGGAAACTCTGCGTTTTTCAAATAAGCCAGCGGCTAGCAAACTTGGCAGATTTTTTGAGCTAGGTGCTGAGTGTGGAGAGTTGAAAGAGATTCATCTTTGAGTGAAAAGCTTCGCTCGTCAATGTCAGTTCTCACACGGCCATCCAATCACAATGGAGGAGGGGCGGGACATTACCACAGCAACCAACCGGCTCACAGCTCAGATATCAGAGTTACCAAAGCGCTCGGCTGAAAACAGCTGGCATTCAGCGTCCTCAAGGCATTTAAAAGTTTTGGTGTGTCCAGCCCCCTACAGTATATGTTGCCACTCCTACAGCCCGGAATACACTGCAGGATTTTTGTCCTCTTATAACATCATTACCTTATCACACTGTGCGACGTGTATCGTTTAAACTCGGGTACGAGAGGCATGTAGACTATACGACGATGACACAGAAGCTTCGGCTGCAGCGTCACACATTGCGCAACGTCACCAGCATGCGCTCGTGGTAAACAAATACCGGCGCGCAGGTCGTAGCAACAAACACACTGTGCGGTGATCATGCCGAATTTCTGACACTGTCAGAAAACTATCGGAAGACCGGGAAAACGGCTTTTGAACCACTCTCATTGTACGACATAGGACCACCGATGAAAAGCCACGATCACAGAAATCGCGACGATTGTTTCACGATGGCAATCTTTCGTCTGGGACAACCAATAACCGTACAGTGTATCCCGGGCTTAAGGGGGCCACTACTCGTATGTCTCCTTCAATAAAAAATAATGTCTAGTGCAGTGGATGTAATATTAGTTACCCACAAACATTAGTCGACATGATGTGAAATTACTTATCGCAATATATTTTTTTGTTTCAGCCGCATATCATCAATTAATGGAAAAACCAACATTTAGAAAATAACGCTAAAGTTTTGCGCAAATCTGCAATGGAAACAGCTATTGTAACCTATCATTTATGCGTGCACACCAAAGCTTTTACGCTGGCAGCCGGCGTAAGTTTTCAATTGTTTTCCGGTGGAAGCGCACTTTTTTTAAAAAAGCCAGCTGCTGCCAGTTTTATTCTACGCTGAAAGACGGCGCTTGCTGGTTTTTCCGTGCTCAACGCTGAACGCCGAGAGTTGAAAAATATTCAACTTTGGATAAAAACAAAGCTCAGCTCGTCAATGTCAGCTCTCACACGGTCGATCTTATCACAGTTGAGGAGGGGGGCGGGACAAATATCACAACAACCCAATGTGTGCATCGTACAATGAAGAAAGCTGGCAGTCGGCTGAAATAAAGCTGTCTTTTGTGTGCATGCCCCCTTATATATTGCAACTTTAATCTGAAGAGCCACCTTAAAATAACAGTAAAGCATGTAAGTTTTTGGGCCTCCAGCAACACCGAACAAAATGTATTTATTCTACTATTAATGATTTAGTTTATATTTGATTTCTCATAAAGATTACTGACAGAGCACAGGCCATCATACCCTCTCGCAGCAGCATCATATATGAGATGAAGCAGTCACATCTCACAGTAAAACTGTCACATAAACACGCTGTGTTTTTGTTCATGGAAAGAAAATGTGAGGTTTTGCCACATAAATATCTGAATATGAATATCTATTGCCACATGAGTATCTGGATGACTGTTGTTGGTGACACTAGTGTTGCAGAAATGGCATACAGTGTATCACCTTTATGTGACAGAGAATATGGGTTTTGTGTTTTTAATTTGGTTTTAGGAGATATGAAAGCTTTTCTCACCAGTTTAAAGCTTCGTGCCGCTGTGTGTGTTGTTCATCACTGCAGAAAAGAGCAAATTCATTTCACAAAACATTTTGAATACCCAGTGAATGACATTTTTGCATTAAAGGATTACTCCACTTTCATAAAAAAAATCCTGATTATTTACTCACCCCAGTGTCATTCAAGATGTTTATGTCTATTGTTCTTCAGTCGAAAAGAAATTAAGTTTATGGGGAAAACATTTCAGGATTTTTCTTCATATAGTGGACTTTAGTGGACCTCAACAGTTTACAGATTCAATGCAGCTTCAAAGGACTCTAAATGATCTTATCTAGTGAAACAATCCTCATTTTCGGCAAAAAGCTGTGTGACCTTTTGATTGGATTACGCAATACGTAAGGTCATGCTGGTGCGTCACAGGGCTAAAACAAGACAAAAAATTGTGATTACAAAGTACTTCTTTTTTAAGTTTTTGGCTAAAATGATGATTGTTTCGATTTAATTCATTTTGGGAGCGATGACTGATTGAATGTATTTTTGGTCCAGTGCCTGTATATATGGCATTAGCATTGGTATTGACCAAGTTCAGAGGCTGTCATATGTCGATCAACTTATTTTGTTACTTAAAAAATAACTTTTATATTGATGTAATAGATTTATAGCATTTAAAATAAAAACTTCATGGATTATTGCATTTTGCAGAAAAAAATTATATACATTTTTTTTAAATAAATCTTTGAAAATCAAATTATGGATTTGATTTTTTAATGTTATCATAACCTAAAGATGCTATGTGAAAGTTTGTAACAGAAAATAGTGGTTTTCATTTTGTCACTTTCTTGGTATAGAAAACACGTTTTTTACCCAAATTAGTCAAAATGGATTTATTGCGTTTTGGAACCAAACTCTTTCATTTACGCTTTCAGAGAGCCAATTTCTATATGGACACATACTTTAAAAGCCTGTAAAATAAACATCTGTTGACCTATTTGTCATGTGGTACGGGGTAAGTTGTCACAGAGAATTGTAAATGTTTAAAAAATTATAATAAATAGTATAACAAATATGAAACACAAAAATCCATAAAAGAGCAAAAGTATAAATGTGTAACAAACACAAGAATTCATAAACAAGTCAAATTAATATAATTTAAAACATAAAATATGGCTTGTGTTACCTAGACCTAAAATTTAGGAAAATGCCCTAGTCAAAATCTACCTTCATTACAATTGACCATTGTCTGAATGTACTATATGCTACTTTCTTAGCATATAGCCTCTTTATTCAACATCTACAGCAAAATATACAGAATCTTCCTAATTTAAGTGTTTGAACTAGTAACCCAACCACAGTTACAGAAAAACACAGAGTTGTGTAATTGAACTTCTGACTTAAATCCTCATAGCAACTAAGACACGGCCCCTGTGACAGCCAGGTTTTCATTTACACAACAGTAAACAATATATGTTAGCATTCAATTCCAAACACAAGCCGTTCTCTCTAACTGCTGTGGCTTTTATCCCCGAGTCTAATAACCTGTGGGATTTTAGACTCAAGTTATTGTGAAATTCAATCATTGTGCTGCAGACTGAAAATCCTCAGATGCAAAAGCTGTGCGTGTCAAAAAGAACAAAACAATCCAAGAAAAGGCTCTGAAAACAACTCGACAGACACACGTTTCTTCAGCAGGATACTTTTTTATGCTCCAGAGAGCATTTTAGAGGATGAGGATGTTGCAACCGCACAAGCACATGAGCATCATCTATTAACACAATACTTCTGCTTTATCAAAGAGAATATAATAAACTGCACTCTCCAATCATTCATCACTGAATTTGGGCACATGATCCAGCCAGAAACCAAATTTATGTTGTTTTCACATATGCATTTGCCTGTATGATAGTGGGATCCGAAAGTTGCAACATAGAGATTGTATCTTGTAGGCCCTTACTGTAGCCAAGTGCATTAAGGCTGATCTATATTTCGGCGTACCCTTAACGTGTCAGGTTTCATTTATACTTCTGCGCCGTTGTCTGCATTGACATGCAGTGTCGACGGGCATGTTACTGGTGTATCGCGAAAAAAGCTGAAGCAGCAGCAGCTTGTTGTGCATGATGTTATAAATACAAAGCAACTTTTATTATAGACTTAGTTTTATTATAGACTTAGTTGTCAAATATTGCACCTCAAGTTGCCCTCAAATATGTTTTTTTTTCAGTCGAGAAGAAATTAAGTTTTTGAAGAAAACATTTCAGTATTTTTCACCATTTAGTGGACTTTAGTGGACCTCTATGGTTTGCATTTTCAGTGCAGCTTTAACTCTTTCCCCGCCATTGACGAGTATTTCCGGCAATCCGTAATACCGCTATTATCCACCAGGTGGCTCTTCCGAAACTTATAAAACCCAGAAGTATCACCTTATCAGCAAACAGCTGTATGTCCATGTAGGTTTTAAGGTATGCTCTGAATCTGATCTCTATGAAAAGTCCTTCACAAAAATGAAATTATCTCAGCTTTTTGCTCAAAATTTGGTGTTTTGAAGAAACCTACACATATTTGAGAGGTGATAAAAAGAGAACTAATTAAGGTAGGATGAAACTTTTTTGTTCTTTCATTTGGTATATTGTTGTGTTTATATGTTTAAAGAAAAAGAACATTTTCTGGAAGGCATTAAACTTTTGTGAAAATGCTGGCGCTGGCTGCCACCTTAAAAAAAAAACACTGGCCGGGAAAGAGTTAAAGGGCTCTAAACATTCAGGGATCCCACACCTTAGTTAACTTCAAATTCAAGGACCTTTCAAGGACTTTCCAGGTCCAATACCCTCAAATTCAAGGGACACATTTCACGTAAGAGCAAGGTTACATTGTGTTACCTTTAAAGATACATTGTTACATTGTCGCGCTCATCACTGCGGTGACACTTTGGGGACGCCTCCAGGGGTAAGTGCGTCTGAATGTGTATATCAAATTCAACCAATGGTGAGGCTTAACGACAAAGACAGGATGACACGGGAGCCAGGAAGTATATCGCTATCTGAAATATTGCCAAAGACGGCGTTACAGGGACGCAGGAAGTATGGCAAGGGAGACGCAGCGTCTCGTTCCCTTCTCAGGGAGCAACAGTTACATACGTAACGAGACGTTTTCATGTGTCAAACACAACTATGCAAAAAAGCATTTTGGTATGAATCAACATTAACATACAGAAGATATAAGCATTTAAAGCGAACAGTTTACCACGTGTGCTTAAAAAGTCTAGAATTTTTAGGATATTATCCTACACTACACAGGGAATAATATGGATTTTTTCCAGAAAACTTCTTGCATTAAATAGATTCAAGCATTTTCAATGACCTGTATCTATGTATTTATATTTTCAAAAACTTTCCAGGGCCTTGAATTTTTTTCCCCTAGATTCACAAACTTTCAAGGATTTCAAGGACCCGTGGGAACCCTGACAATCCCAACCGAGGCATAAGGGTCTTATCTAGCAAAATGATCGTAATTTTCACCAAAAAATAAAACACATGCACTTTTAAAACCACAAATTCTCATCTTGCACTAGCCAGCGCGACCTTGCGTATTATGTAATCACGTTAAAAGGTCACGTATACAACACTACCGCTCCAGTGTTTACAAGTGTGGAGAAAGAGGACCATTCAAATGTTGTTGTATGTGAAATGACCAAAAAAGACATAAACATCTCGGATAAATTAGGTAAATTATCGAGATTCGATCTAAATATCCATTCGCACTGCCAAAAAAACAAGACAAACCCTGTTTGGCATCTACTATGCTACTTACACAGTATACGCATGAGCGTGTGGAGCTATAGTCCTCTGTGATGCAGAATGCAGAATATCTGAGGGAGTCATCATCACGTAAAACTGACCTTAAACAGAAAAAACAAGTCATTTTACATTCATGCATTTGGCTGATGCTTTTATCCAAAGAGACTTACAGTGCATTCACCCTATACACATAATCAGTGCATTTCCTGGGAATATACCCACTGACCTTGCCGCTGCTACCACCTTGCTTTAAAAAACTAAGCTTAAGGGATACTCCTGAGGTTAAATAATAACACAAGGCCATATTGCGATTTTAATTAGATTCATTCTATCTGAGGGTCTGAAAAACCTGTGTACCTGGGGTTTGTGAGAGGGAGGGGTCACCTGCAGCCTGCACAGACATCGCTGTGGCCGTTCCCTCGCTCACAGAGGCTTCGGGAAAATATGCACATAGTGCCTCTTCTTCAGTATGTCTGCCTTCATTATGAAAAGGGTTTTGAATTACTGTCTGGAAGAAAACAGGTATTTAGTAAAATATTTATTTTGCTGTGCTGTGATGGACACTGAATGCGAGTGAGGCTGTTAAACATTTCAGTGTAATAATAGACAATGATAGAAATGGGATGTTGAAAGTGGTGCTGAGGCTGGGGTTCAGTTGGTTGTCATGGTGCCAGCTCTGGTGAATCTGTACCTGTGTAACAGCCTGCTGGGGTCTGGTGAGGTTGGATGATGACACAACATTAACTGACGCTCCTCTACCTAGACCGTCTGCTACCTGAATCACTCGATAGGTCACCTGATGAGATGAAAGAAAGATCCTCATTGCATTCTTTAACTAAATGAAAACAGAATTAAAGGAATAGTTTAACTGTAGAAAATTATTATTTACTCCTGTATCTTATGTTTCCTGTAGACTTTTTGAAAATGCTCATGCGATGAACACATCCACCAATGATAAGTGTTAGCTTAAGGAGTAAGGACGAAAGGAAGCTCTCAAAATAAATAACCTCAATGATAGATAAAAATTGCAATGTTGGATAATGACATTGGATAATGTCATCAATGATGCATCCAAAGCTTCCATGTTAAAACTTTTTGTAATCTGAAGATACACAGAGCGCATATGAGAGTTACTACATTTTGGTCGATTTCTTCATCTTTGAAAATGCTGGGTTATTTTCTCTTTGGGTGAAAAAGGCACTGATATTTCCAGGTTGATCATGAATGTGGTAAAATTGTGTACTGTAAATAACTGCCTGAACAACAGAACACTTTACATTCTGTCCCTTAAATAAAGACATTTACATTTAGACATGCCGCAGGTGCTTTTGTCCAAAGCGACTAACAATGCACGACAAAGCATACATTTTATCAGTATATGTGTTCGCTGGGAGTCAAACCCATGACCCTTAATACAATTTAACTACAGTCAGGAACACTACACCTAAACAGAACAATGCACATTAACAACATGTGTGATATAATGATATTACCCAATAATGTGGTGCTTGTGGTAGCTGATATCATACTGCAAGATGTGATTTAGGTACTGTGACACCTCTACAGAAAAGGATTAATAAAAACAAGACTTTTTCTGTTGGCCACTAAACCTGAGATATTAGCCAAACTGAGTATGTTTTTTAGTTCAAGTCCTGACTGAATTCTTCGTTCATCTATTTAACAAACACAGAATATGCGGTATGTGCATAAAAGCTGTGGATGATCTAATTTAAAGGTCCAGAAGAGCACACTTGTTCGCTAAAGAATAAGTATTTGTGAAAAACCATTTACCAGTACCAGTCGACCCATCATGTGACTCGCCTGCTGACAGACATGTGACACAGGCCCTGTGCCAATCCCAGCCAGACTGTCCAAACTGATGCTAAGTGACTCATACGTGCAGGTTACATCTTACCTCAAAATTATGTGCATCATGCTGATTCATAATACTGTACTTTTACTGTATCATAGTAAAACTAAATATTGAAACCATTGTAAAATGTTGTAAAATGATCTCTCACGTTAGGAATATCTTATTTCTTTTTTTTTTTTATTCTGAAGTGAAATAAGACCAGACCATATTATTGACAGGTTCTGACAACCGAATAAACCTATTCTTCAGCATCCAGACAAATAAACCATGTCAGACAGAGAATCTGTGGCATTGGAGTTAATCTTGCACTTATAAAGGATGATGTTGAAAAGAAGATCTACCTGTCCACCTGTATTTTCTGTCTGAAACTGGTAGGGAAAATTGCCATCAAGGAAAGCTGAAGGCTGGGGAACACCATTGACTGCTGCGACCCCACCTGCTGTGGCTTTATTTGCTGTATCAACTAAAACAAGTCGGAAAAATTAAATGCTGACAAACCGGAAAAACTGACATATATGACTTCAGATTGATAGCCGAAACAGGACAGTCACTACTTTAAGTTTCATTTCAGATATCCATATATAAAGCAAACATCTTATGAATGCAAAAGAATATTAGAAAAATTTTAACTTTGTCATTGAAAGACCAATGTCGCACACCTGTAGGTTCCGGTTAGGTGCGTTGGATAAAGAGACAATAATAGTCCACCAAACATGTATACAAAAGAGATATCCCGCACACTAATAACTTGCAAAATAGTAAAATAATTTATTGCACAGTTTCGATCGTAAGAACTTTGACTGTCATGACACATACATGCTGATGAATTACCAAAAAACATCTCATGATTTTCATGAAAGAAATGTAATAGCATACCTTCAGATATATGTACAACCTTCTTTTCTTGATTTTTGTGACTGTAGATAAAAAGATTTACAAATATGTTTGTACAATTTTTGTACAATTATTTAAGTGGTAACTTTTGCAACATTCCTAAAACACTGATGCTGATAATGAGTGATACAATCAGAAAATTAAAAGAAAGGAAATTCATTTATATTTTGCATGAAATAAAATTATATGAAAGTTGTTGCAACAAAACAGTTTCACTTTTCTTGTGTTTTTCCAACATAGATGAAGTTGTAAAGATTAAAGAGATAAATACTTAACACCCAACAAACAACTAATTGTAGTATTGCTTAACTCCATCAAATAGACACAGAACTTTTAGATTTGAGATTTGATCTGACAGATATGAAAAATGCATTTGATGCACATGATCACCTAACAGTCCCAATGCATTCACAATCAAACTTTAAACTTACACAGCATAATATTTTCTTAATGTGTTGTTAAACATATCGCAATGACATTCATGAAAACCTGCATCAAAAATGTCCTACAAGCTGAATGCATTACCTGTATAAAGTGTGCGAGTTGTGCTCCAGCATGTCCATCAGTACATCTAACTACAGCTGACACGCAAGTGGATCTCATGATCACGGGAACAAACACTCGAGTCACGTGAGGCTTCTTCTCTCTTTTTTTAACATCAAGCTATGCGCAGACTGATCGGTGCATGACGTCATAAGACAATCGGTCTGCGCAGCGCCATAAATCGAATACAGTTTTACATATGGTGATCACATGTTAGTTTTATAGTAGTTAGAATTAATAAACCTAACTAAAGTTACTAAATCAGACGGGTTAAAACATGTTTGTTCTGATTGACAGCTAGTTACTAAGATTTTCACATGTAAAGTTTTGCGTATTTTATTTAATATGTGTAGTTTGGTCTAAACTGGAAAACGTAATGTAGCTACGCCCCTGTAACCAGCAGATGTCACCAACGAGTAGTGAATCATTTAGTACGAACTGAAGTTTTACAAATATTCGCTTTGCCCATCATTCACTGCGACAGTTTAATTGTTAGCGGCTCACATGAACATTACAAAAATAATTTAATATTAATATTGCACATTGTGCCACGCTTAATCATGAGCAAGATGAATTAGTACTTTCATAAACAGACGGAAACCCCCGTTTTTCAATACTATAAAGCGTGCAAATGTAATCTGTGAACTTATGAAATCGCTCGGATGTGTTTTGTCGCATAATGCGCTTTGATTTCAGTTACAAAATTCACACGACCTTTAACCTACTTATCAAAGGAACGACTTTTCGCTTAACTTTAGTCAGAGCGCTGTTTTAAGAGCACTCGTACTCATTGATTGGCCACAACTCGGCATTTGATTGGCAGCTCGCTGATCTAAAGAATTCTATTGGTTCAGAGAATGGGCGTGCGCCCAATAGCCCGCCCACAAGAGTGCAACAGTATTAACTTTCCGTTTTGAACCCCGTCCTGAAGCTCATTAGTTCCCGCGGTAGACCGGACGGTTGAGCGTACAAGATGAGCACACGAGTTCTGGTCGGAGTTAAACGGGTCATTGACTATGCTGTCAAGGTACACGAAAATCTTTTAATATCGTTGCAAACGTACTTGTTTGTTTATTAAAAAATAGGAGTCTGCGCTACTTTATACGGGTTATGTTATCGACGCGAGCTGACTTTAGCATTGTTGTGCTATTGAATGAGGTTAGAACTGATCAAGGTCAATGTTATATATGGATAATTGTTACTTATTATAAACGGGTTTATCTGTAACCACAGTTTGTGTTATAGTTATTCAAGTTGAGCAATGAGCTGTCGTTTCAGTCTCAGGATCTCGTCTGAACTCACCTAACCTACCTGACCAGTTGTATTTTAGTAAACATACATCATGTAACGTTATGTGGGTATTTGAAATGAGTTTAAACAACATATTAACCTTTCAGGGTATAACATATTTATCTTAAATGTCCATGTACAAAATATTGACGTTGAAAAACAAGTGCCATTGTGTAATTAAATCTATATATTTTTTCCTAAAATGGTGACTGCAACAGTGGCATACAGTACTGTTTATTTCTGAACATAATCACCTTATTTACTTTTATTTTTAGAGGTATATTTGTATTTATAAACTTTTTGAAATTGTAGAGACTTTAAGCAATAACAAAGTGCATGTCTTACAAATACACAAAGTGACTGTCAGTTCTGTTACATACTGTCAACACTGTTACTCTGCCTTGTTAACAGAGTTGAACGTAACAATTGACATTGACTATAATTAAAAAAGAAATAATGATTTTTAGCAATATACAAGATCAAATATGCTGTTACGGCCTGTAACATCTTGTGATCCATGAATACAATTAAGTAAATGAGTAAAAAAATAGCTATTTAAAAATAATAATGACTTTGCATACCAAATGTACCTGCAATTATATAATTAATTACCCACAATTTGACCGCAGTGGAAAAAAATTCAGCTCACTGTGTAATGCATGTAACTGTTAACGCTTTATCTCAAACCTCCATCAATCCCACAATCCACCTCAGGAGTGTGATGCTCGGCTTTCATAGAAATTAATTGAAAACAACTCTTCAAGATTCCAAAGTAATACGAGTCACTTTACACACACCCTTGTCTTTAATAAGCGAGACTTTTATTAAAAATTCTGTTTTGTTAAATTTCTGACTCTGTCTGTAAAAGTCAGACTAAGATCTCATAATTTGGAGATTTGAAGCATCAACATTTGATTTCACTCATTGATTTCAATGCTTTACATGACCTTACTTGCTCAACATTAAAGATATCAAGTTTTTTTTCACAGAATTTTCTTTACATTACGTAGGGCAATTTTATTTAGAAAACCGTACATTATAAAAACTGGGTTTCACAGACTGATAATTCACATATACTGGATATACTTTGTGCAAATTCTTGCACGGTTTCAAATATTACTCTACTATATATAATCTTTTGCTATACATTATATTAATATA
The DNA here is from genome assembly GCF_030506205.2 of Paramisgurnus dabryanus. Classification (NCBI taxonomy): domain Eukaryota; kingdom Metazoa; phylum Chordata; class Actinopteri; order Cypriniformes; family Cobitidae; genus Paramisgurnus; species Paramisgurnus dabryanus. Next base: position 2,774,036 of record NC_133349.1, read on the forward strand.
GCATTCTTCATTTGACTAAAGTCTAAGGAGTCTGCGAGTTGCCCGTCAAAGCACATTCAGAGTGAGTTCAGAGATGGGTTGACACAGAAGGATTTTGTAGGTACAGACAGAGGTACGCCAGTGGAAAAAAAAGTTGTGAAACTATACTATAGGTGTGATAATGATTTCCACACATGCGCACACATTGATGTCTGGTTATCAGTACATAATGACAGTTTATAGGCTTTTGTTTGTTATCATTTGTAATCAATAAACTTCAGCTGTGATGTAAAAAATCTTTTGCATAGCAGTATTGATTCAGGTATTGAATTGCATACTATGGATACAGATCTGAGGTTAAACATGTACTCTCTCATTTAGAAATGGACTGTTATCATCTGCTTGCTCTGTATTAGCAAAGTCACCATGTTGATCCAGCTATGTTGTTAAACAAGATTATTTTCTCATAAATGTGATTGCTGTTATTTTGCCCTTAGATCCGAGTCAAGCCAGACCACACTGGAGTCGTCACGGATGGCGTCAAGCATTCCATGAATCCCTTCTGTGAGATTGCAGTGGAAGAGGCGGTCAAACTCAAGGAGAAGAAGCTTGTCAAGGAAGTTGTGGCTGTCAGCTGTGGCCCTCAGCAAGTTCAGGTTCGGAAAAAAAAAACATTTGATGTACAGTGTAAAATTTTCACAGTTTTGTGACTCTTTTCCACAATGTATTTATGTAGTCTCTTTTTAATTTGGATTGTTTGTAGTTTCCTGTTTGATATTGGTGACTGGTTCAAAATGTACTACCCCTGAATAATAGAGATGCTCCGATCGATCAGCAACAAATCGGTATCGCATTAAATGACGAACTGATGTTTTTGTGCAATTTGAGACATATTAGCTTGAAGAATCAGTATCGGGCATTGGTATCGGCTGAACATGATGACACAAAGTCTGTACTCTGTTTCAGCTGCAAAAATCTTGATCGGATCATCCCTAAATAATAGTTAATCTGTAATTGGTAGTATTTCAGTACTAAATGTATTGTAGGAGACGATCCGGACCGCTCTGGCCATGGGGGCTGACCGTGGCATACACGTGGAAGTTTCTGGAAAAGACTACGAATCGCTCGGTCCTCTGCAGGTCTCCAAGATTCTGGCTGCACTTGCTAAGAAAGAGGAGGCCAATTTAATTATACTGGGTAAACAGGTAACTTATAAATCCTGTTTCATATTTAACCAGATTATAACTAGGACTGAATTCATATTTTAAAAATGATTTGCGTATAAGCTTAATTTATTTGGTAATGTCATGGTAACAACAATGTTCTTTCAGGCTATAGATGATGATTGCAATCAAACCGGTCAGATGACAGCATCACTGTTGGACTGGCCCCAGGTCAGTTATCTCTTTTTATTACCTCTATCTTTAGAAAATGTACCCATGTAGTATTTGGGCAAATGTTGTTCTGTTGTTGAGTCAAAAGGTATTTTACTTATTGTCAGACATGATTTTGTCATTAAGTGCATTTGCATGCGTAAAATAATCAGATATCTGTAATCAATTAGCTTATTTTAGAAATCTGTATCATGCATTTACATGCAAATGAATAAAACAATTTGGAGATTTGTCAGGTTTAAATGAATCCAATGACTATTGTCTGCATAGTTGTTCAGAAAGCTGTTGGTAATCTGTCAGTTTTTAATTTAGCAGTTTCCCCATCAATTGCATGAGTAGAAAGCAGACTTTATGTATTACTTAATTGTGACTTCGAAATCGGGGTATTTGGCGTACCTGTGCCAATCACATTTTGCTTTAGCCGTTTATGACCTTTCCCTGAAAAAAAGAAAAGTTTGACGTGTTTACATGACCTTCAGTGTTATCAGTTTATTAAGCATATTCGGAGTAAGACTGTGCATGTCGCCTACGTACTTTAATTGTGTAGTAAGCACATGTTGCCTAATCTAGAAATGTTATGTTATTTAAAGACCTAATCAAGAATTATGTTTACATATTAAAGTATTTCACACTTATTATTTGTTTATTAAAACCACCAGCAATGAACTTAGTCCAACACCTTCAGCAGTGACTATATTTATGATATGGCCTTATTGATTTTATAAAATGATTACCAGATAATGTCTTTTTTTACATCTGTAAAAATATTCATTGAATGTCCTCCTTTTGGTAATTTAAAAAGAGCATATAAACAGCTCTTAAACAAATTAGTTTTTATTTTTATTTTTTTTAAGGGAACATTTGCATCTGAGGTGACCATAGATGGAGAGAATATTAAAGTGGTGAGAGAAATTGATGGTGGACTGGAGACCATCAAGATTAAAATGCCGGCTGTGATAACCGCTGACCTCCGTCTCAACACACCCAGATACGCCACACTGCCCAATATCATGGTACGGTGACAGATCACACTGTTTATCACACTGAATGTCTGTGGTACATAACGTGTGAAATAATATATATTGTTTCAAAAAAGTTTTACAAAGATAATTATCTCATAAGATTTCTACTAAACATCAAAGGTCACAGTGGCAAGAAAAAACTTTTTTTAAAGTAGATAAAGAAGAAACCTTAAAAGACACCAAAACTCACCTAAGGATAACCTTCCTCATCACGCTGGCACATATTTAAACATTTATATAAATAATACAGTCTTACAGATGTACTGTAATGAAATGGTATAAATGATAATATTGAAAAAAATATTCCCTATTGAGTACCACCGGGTCAAGTAATTTACACAGGCTGTTGGATAGGAGACTAAAAACTTTCCTAAATGTTCCACTTTTTATTGAACCTGTCGTAATGGGCTGTATAACTTCTACTTCTTTGATAATCTTGTTTTCATTTCGAAAAAGTTTTCTACCAAGTCAATCCAAGTATAGTTTTAGTTTTTAGAAAAAAAAAACTAATCTTCAATGTATTTAGTTTTATTCTTTATTATTAAACTTGACTCTCATCATAGAAAGAAAGAGTGATAATACAAATAACTTGTGTATTTAAATATAAATAATAAAAATGACATGAAGTATATGGATAGTTGTCGTCTTGTGCATCTGCAGAAAGCTAAAAAGAAAAAGATTGCAAACGTGAAGCCTGGAGACCTGGGAGTGGATGTGAGCTCACGGTTGGAGGTGCTAAAGGTTGAGGAACCTGCACAGAGACTAGCTGGAGTCAAAGTGGAAACTGTGGATGATCTGGTTAGCAAACTGAGAGAGGCGGGAAGAATATAAAGGAGGCAGATACAGGAAGGGCAGAGCAGAACACCAATGAAGGTAAAAATAAAGGGGTCATGATGTGAGAAATTAAACTGTTTATTTATCTACTGAAATTAAAGATTGTCACATTATAAAATTATGCTGTAACTTTCAAACATCAAACATTTCTTCACCATCTATTGAATTCTAAACAACTGTCTAAATGTTACTGTGTGTTCATACCAGCCGTGAATGAAGCAAAAAAGCATTATTTGCGCGTTGTTGAACGTTTGACGTGTTCGGCGTTCGTGCGTGACGTGTGCGGCGTTCGCACGTGATGTACAGCTCTAGGTGTTTCTGATAACAGCGACGATGATTTTGATTATTGTTGTTTTCGTATTTCTGCCTCTGCTTGCTACGTCGTAATCATGTCACTACTAAAGCAAGCTCCTGATTGGTTAACGCACCAAGAATATTCACCAAATTTCAGATTTTTTTACTGGCAAATTGCAGGTTATGCGTGTTAAACGCTCGAAACACTTAATTCGCGCAAACACGTCGCAGGATGTCTATCGCATCTTTGCATTGACTTAACGTGTAAATCACTCACGCTTAACGCTTCTTTTGCGTCTGGTGTGAACGAACCATTAGACAGAATTAAGGCTGTCCTTTTATATTATTAAATATTAATTTATTAGGAATATTGCAACAGTATTTATATATTGTTTTTACTCTTTCTGTATGTACATATTAACTGCATTCTTTTCAATTATATATATTTTTTGTCTCTTTCTCTTTACCATCTGCAGGTCAAATCCAACTTCTCTCAGACATTGCGGCCAGTAAAGTTGGTGTCGGCCCCATCATGAATCCGTAGTTTACTACGTAGTATCAGCTCTCTTGTGTTTTAATCTTCTTTGTGTTAGTGTGTGAATGCTGGGAGACGCTGTTCCTTTAAAAGTCCATCCACTCCAGCGATGGGATCACCATCACAAGTCCATAAATATTGTAGCAAAGAGGCAAAATATTTGTTCCTGTACTTTTGAATGCACTAATAAGTTAATGTTTCATTGTATAAATATGATTGGGTGTCGATCCGAACGGACTTTATCTGTATTGCTGTGATTTGTTGTGTAATAAACATTCATAGCAGCATGAATAAGTCACATGGTTTTGTGACTCTCATCAGGTTATATTGTTGTTTAAAGCTAAGCATAATTTTTAACCGAACAGCGTCTCTCAGCATAGAAACTGTAAATCTGATTAAAAACCACAAGCGCCTCTGGATGTGTTTTGATTGTACAGTATCATTCAATGACAATAAAAATATGTAGTTTTTTCATATGCATATATTTTATCTCATTGTTTTGCTTTGAAAAGCAGACCGTAAAGGTGCCGTAAGCTGATTTGGATTTGCTGATATCTGTGACCCAGTTTGTGAAAATCCGGTTAAAGTCATTTTTATTGTTTTCATAAAATCATCCCAGATTCCCAGATAATAAGAATAACATTATGTGAAAATATAACCTTGATATATTTAATATTGACTGAGTAAGGTCATGTCAAAGATTGAATTAAGTGCAAAATCAATTATTTGATGCTCAATTTATTCTCAAAGCTAGATTCAAAGCAGGGTCACATTATAAGGAGGATGCATGGGTAATGAGATGGGCAACATTTGAGCTGTTGGGAACATGATGTGAAAACATATAGGGGAGATCAGAGTCCTGTACCACCAGTTTAGTCTACTGGTAAACACAGAGAAAGCTGGGATAATACAAGATCATGTAGGCCAAATAAATATATCAGGTGTATCTGTCAGTTTGTTTGACTTTTTGAGTGTCTGGTTGCTGAAAAATTATCTGATCATTCATTTAATTTTGATATCAGTGATTTAATTTTTCTGCAAATTGTGCATTCCAGCAAATAGTTGTAGGCTTGACTACATGAATAACCTAACCAATATCAATTAATTGTACCTTTTGCTAAGAAAAAGTCCCCCAAATTTTTTTTTTTACTATATTTTAATAATAAATGATTTAAGTAAATCAAGGTTATTTGCCATTGCAACTGAGTATAGTAGCAATAACATTAGATTTTCTCCAGGGGGCGCGTGTTCAGATTTCTGAATGATTTTATTCTTTAAAGAAATATAATCGTTATGTTGTGCTCATTGAAATAATTGCAGTCACTATTCAAAAAGCTTTCATTTAATTTTTTTTATTTACATTTTTTCCAGTCATCAAACACGTCCGCGCACTCGGTAAAGTAACAGCTGACACGTGTCAACGCAGCGGCTAGCCAATTGGATAATAATTTACATCTGAATTAAACACCAAGAAACCTGAAATAAGCGCAAATTAAATATTTAAAACAATTATACGATTTCATTTAACTTGAACCCTTTGTGACAGACCAACTAGAGGTCCCGACCATCCATAAAAACAATTTAATTTCATTGCCCTTCTACTTCCATTATTCTATCTTTTAGGTAGGTTACAATTTTTAGTTTACGATTCATTTATTTTGTAGTATTCATGAAAAGAATGGACGTTAATGTTTATGATTTATCCTCCGATTGGATGATTTTTGCGCACCTGTGCGACTGGGGGCGTGGTTTAGAAACATTTCTCCGCTAGCCTACGGTCAAGGACTTCACACCTGTGGAGATGCAGTGCTGTAACATAACTTCACCTAAATCATCATTTAAACTTAAACGGTGACTTACAAGACTCGTTTGGCATTTGGCTTTGGTCGATATGCGGACGCTTTTTGCGCTGAATGTTTTCCTCTTCTTTATCACAGGTGAGAAAAAAACTCTCATGGCTTAAAATGTTTTAAGGGTCATTGTAATTTCACGCTGTGTATTTTATTGAGATTAAATAATCTCTAAAGACTGAAACATAACTAGAAAACATGTTGAAGTTGAACACTTTACAAACACATCTTTGACAATGGAAATGCTTTTTAATGTGATTCAATGTGATCCTTGTATAAAAAAAATGAATTTTACCTTTTTAATATAGCCTATACAGTTTCATCCGCCTGCTATTTTTCCTCTGTGATGTTGAAAAAATACTACATGTTGCAGTTAAGTAGGCCACATAAAGAAAGTATTTTGATTTTACAAACACTTTTTAGGACAAAAGCATAACAAGATAGACCCAGATCACAACAAGATTTATGACTGATGTTTAACATGTTGTTGTTTCATGCATTTATAACTGATGCTCAGGGTCTTGACATTTATTCTCCTCTCCTATAGTTTGGATTTGCTTGAAATGTACTATACGTACAATGCTTATTTGCAGTAATGTAACATACCTCAATTAAAATTTTTATTATAGTTTGTTTATTTAAGAACTTGTGTTCTAATATAACTAAGACCTAGTCTGGGAAACTGCCTCATTAGAGAACTCTGCAAAGCTAAGGTAACATCAAGTAAAGCAAAGGATTTTAACACAGAGACCTCAACACTAGAAAAAATCAATAGTTTAGTTTAGTATAAATAAAGACAACAAAAACAACACTCCTATAACTGTAGCAGTTATTTTATGCATGCTGCAATGCACGATGTGTACAATTTTTCAATTAAATCTTAAATTAGCTAAAATAAATTGATTCAACTCAAAATTTCTTGTTGAATTAGAGAAATCACGCAATTCATGTATTAAACTAAAACACTTGAGTAATGGAGGAAGTTTTTCCCGGTTTAGGTTAAGTGTACTTAATTATTTAGGTTAAAACAAAATAAGGGTTAAATAAGCACTTAAATAAACAAAAACGTAAAGTCGCTCCATTTGTTTGAACAAGCCACGTCTCGACTACAGTAATTTTTATGATGCTGTAAGTCACTTTCAAAAAAAAATGGAGAGGTTCAATACTCTTAAAGTTTTAACTTGGTTGATAAGAAAAAATACATTAAATCCCATAGACTTTGAAGGTCAATATCTAAAGATCAAAATAGATTTGGGGAACACAAAACACCTTAGCAACCACATGGCAACACATCATGATAGTGAGTTTTGCATGGTCGCTTACAAGTGGAAATATATACTTCATTATTTGTTTTTTCACTCCTATCATAAAGGTTATGTGTGTGATCAGAGCATCTCCCCGATTGAGCCCGTGTCAGTGGATGCTCTGGTGGGCAGTGATGTGACGCTTGCTGTATCTCATACTGGAGCCTCTCATCCTGTGGTCACATGGTTCATGGAAGGTCTTCCTGTTGTAATATGGACCATAAGTGATGACTCCTCTCCAGATGTTTCTTCAGACCACTCCAGCATCTTTAAAGTGGAACAGAATGGATCGCTCACCCTCCGAAAAGTGTCACACATTTATAATGGAACATACACCGTGGAAATGACTAGAATTGGAGCGATGAGAGTGAGCACTACATTTTATCTTTTTGTTTATGGTGAGTATGGAGAACCTCTAGACACTTCACAAATGTGTGTCTTATGTCCAGTATATAAAATATTCAATAGGCTATGACTATGCTGGCAAATATAATAAATATACATTAAGTTATGAATTTTGTGTTAATTTTTGAACAATCTTGAGATTGTTATTCCTTCTCTAAGGTTTTAAAAGGACAGTTCATCTAAAAATGAAAATTCTGTCATTATTTACTTATTCTCAAGTTGTTCCAAACCTGTAGACATGTCTTTGTTCTGCTGAAAACACATTTGTTTAAAAAATTCAAAAATAACTAATTAGATCTGGGGCACCATTGACTTCTATAGTAGAAGTCAATGGTGCCCCAGATCTGCTTGGTTACAAGCATTCTTCAAAATATCTTCCTTTGGTTCTGCAGACATTGGATGAGTAAATAATGCCAGAATTTTTTTTTTTTTGTGAACTGTCTCTTTAAAGCACAATATTTCGACTTAATATCAGCTACAAAGTTTGATTCATTTTCCTGAATCTGTTCAAGCTGTAATGACCTGACTCAAACCTGATTCACTGGCTTCTTATTCAACAGATATCCTCAAAAATGTGTCCCTGCGCACGGATCCAGATGAGGCCATTGAAGGTGTCCGTGTATTCACCTTCTATTACAACACAATGCAAGGGGAGGCCAGGGAGGTGCAGTGGCTCTTTAATGGAGTCCAGCTGGAAAATGGATCCCATTATTCCATCGACGGGAAAAACCTAACAATAAACCAGCCTAGAAGAAATGACACGGGCCGCTACGCTGTAGTCCTTACAAACCCATTCAGCTTTGAGACACAGCATAGGACGATAACAGTGCTGTGTATGTATTACATTTTGTAACTTATAAGTTGAATGAAACATTAATGTTGGAAAGCACGTTTAAAAATTGGACCACCACCTTATACAGTACATACTCTCATAATAACAAGATACAAATCAACCTTTGTAACTGGATAGCAACACTGTGCCAAACACCCTTAGCATGGCAGCACTGCGGTCGGCTGGGTGTTGCTATAATAAAAAATAATAATAATGCTATAAATACTCATTACTAGCTAATGAGTAATGATGCAGTAGTCACATTACATTACATGTAGAAGGAATTTTGGATGCATTTGCCACAAAAGACACGATCTGTTCGCTTGAGGTATGATAAACCATCATGCAACTATTTTCCTTTAGTAACTTGGCAGAGCTACAAAAGATGCAAGGCAGTATTTAATTCCAATATTTCACATACCACAATATACATTGCAGAAAACTAAATATTGCAATGTCAGTTCCCTCAATATTGTTTATGCCTAATAATTGCACATCATTTGTTAACTTTTATACAAATCTTATGTTTTTTTGATGCTAAGCGATCAAAAGGTTTTTGTTTCCGCTCAACAATAAGCCGTTTCTTTCTTTTTCTTCCCCGGTTGTCCTTAGATGGACCAGATATGCCAGTTCTCAAGGTGAGTCCCACAAAAGCAGTCTTTGTTTCTGGAGATTCTCTGTTCCTCTCATGTAAGGCTGAGGGTCTGCCGCCCCCCTCTGCCACATGGTTTTTCAATGGCAGCTTCATTCAAGGGTCTCCAGGAGGATCCGTCAACCTCACCGACGTTAAAACACATCAAAGTGGTGTTTACACCTGTGTGTTGATTAATCCAAGGACTAAGGGACAGCTGAGGAGAAACCTCACTATAGATATCTATGGTAAGAACGACCAGCAGGTTAGGATGTTGTGCATGTGAATATTCTTTGTGATGTAAATTGTGTGTGTATCTTTGTTACAACATTCAGACATTATTTACTCTCTCTCTCTTTATGTTGTACCAGAGATTCCCCGCGGTGAGCCATTGTGTTCAGTAAAGGCCGTAAGTGAAACCAGAGGGCTTCAGTTCTTCTGTCTGTGGCCAGGTGGCGCTCCAGAAGCACTGTTGTCTTTCCCCGGCCTGAATGCGAATGAGAGTGGGGTGGGAAATTTCAATTTAACTCCAAGTGACATCCAAAGATTAAATGGAAAGGAGATCATCTGTAAGGCCGAACATCCTCTGATTCAGACACAGTGCCGTGTCATTGCACGTAGGTTATAATCTATTACTTTTACACTCTTAAAAGTTAAGGTTGTGTATGAATCCATAAGAAGCTTCAACTTTCCTAAAAAAATTAAAAACAATACAGTTCATTATGTAAGGTCTTTATGCACTGATAATATAGTTTTGTATATTATTTTGCAAGAGATATTTCTAAAAGTTACACAATACACCTTTAAAAGGTTTCTATGGCATTGCTGTAAAGATTCCTTTTATAACTTTTGTTTATAAAACTATTAAGTAATTTAGTTTTTCTTAAATAGCTCCTATTGTCCGATACACTATTTTAAATTTCCTTTGGTGTGTAAGTGTGTATTAGTACGTTATCGATATGCAAAAGGTACAAAACCCAAAGTAAATGATGACTCGAGTTATTGTCTCCAACGTAAATCTCATTTCTTGGACTTCAACAAACACACAGATTGTAGGCAACAGTTTACTTCCATGGATTGGTGATGTAAAGACCGACATTATCATAATACCTCCCGCTTTGACTCACAGCCTGTAATTTAACTCCTGTTAGCATTGTATTGTGAGCGAATCTTTCAAACATGGTAAGGAGCGTCACATTTCCGGCTGACGTCAAAGGTATTCAGGCCAATCACAGCGTACAGATTAGCTGGCCAATCAAAAACAGCGTTTTTTAAATCGATGAGTTTTGTACAAAATCAATGCATTTGAGGAAGGCAGGGATATGTGGAGCTACAAAAATGTACGGTATGTGGAAAATAATGTGTTTTTTAACTATTAACCACACTAATACATTGTATTATACCAAAAACAAAAAATAACGTTGTTTCACTAGTTCGCCTGCGCATTCAGGTCTTAATGATTAATGGTAAACAAACTTGGCTTGCTGTCCTCGAAGGGAGCTCTGTACCTGAGCTCTGAACCTTCAGAGAGAGCGAACCTGAGGCTGGGGCTCGAGCCACAAGTTCAACCCCCCGCAACGGAACTGCAAAGAGGAAGAAGGAGAGAGTGAAGGAGAGAGTGAAGGAGGAGATGGGGAGGAGGAGGGATGTCGGAAAAGAAAGCAGCTGGACAGGAAGGCCTAAAGGCTGCCTTATATACGCCCATGATGATGATGATGATTGACAGGCCTGAATGTTTAGGCTCCTCCCGAACCTACGTTTAGAACTGCATTTAGCAATGAAATAGGTGCATTTTAATATGTTGTATTGTTTAGTATTTATACTTTAAATATTGTTATAGATATTTATAAATTCATGTATTTGTCTTACCTTTCATTGGCTCTGTTCCAAAATCTAGTAAACTGCCCCTAGCCCCACCCCACGGCCATCTTTTTAGGGTCGCCGTGATCCTGATCAACATTTAAAAAAATAAAAATACCCTTAACTCAAATCCTAACCATTTCTATCCCTAAAATTTTTAAAAGCCCCCAACCCAATCCTAAATCTTATCAGTCTAACAATTCCTCCAGAAAACAGCATGAGGCACCCTTGAGAGTTTACATTTATTTCAGACCGAAATCTTTTGGATTGGTTTATTTTAATTCATGTTTAATTTGAATAAAAACCAGGGGACCCCCTAATTAATATTTTTATGCTGGGGTCCCTCAATGCTTATAGGAGGTCTGGGACCACTCCAGCCCCCCTCAATTCGAACACTGGTTAGAATACACAACCATTTAAACGTTTTTAAACACTGTACTGAAATACTTTTCATAATCCTCCTTTTTTTATTTAAGGCATATATTTAAATGTTTACAATGACATTATATATTTATATCATTAATGTGATTATGTGCAGGTGGTCCTGTTTATTTTCTACCAGTAATTTTCACCAACATCAGCCAAGATGAACGGACAACTGTTGTGATCCACTGCAATACAGAGGCTTTGCCCAAAGCCATCGTGTACTGGCTCAAAAATGGACACAGACTGGAAAATGGGTTCAAATACCAGATCAGTATTAACACAACTCAACTGTTCATCAATGATTTTAATGCCAGTTCTGCAGACCTCGACACATACACCTGCATAGCCATCAATCCACTCGGCAATATAACCTCCAATGCCACACTGCTCAGTATGAATTGTGACACATGCTTGTGTATTTATTAGCAATTGATTTTAAGGAGAAACTGATCATATAAGAATACAGTTTACACGGTCCTTAATGTGAACATGGAGCTCAAAAACATTTCAAATGTTTTAGTTCACAGGGCCAGATCATAAGCTTACTATAAGCTCTGAATGACAAAGATGTTTTATGTTTTATTAACATCTCCTACTTATTTATTATTTCTTTCTTCATTATTTTAGGCCCTCAGATTTTAGATTCCAGTATTTTTCTGAGTGAAAATCGAACAGAAGTGATTTTAAAATGGGATGTTCCTCCCACTTCTGTCATTACAGGTACATATATCCAAATAAACTTGGGTAATTTAACGTGATTTATTATAATATATAACAGGTGGATTTTTTTGCTCAAATTACAAAGTTAATTGTACATTTAAAGGTTTTGATATCCAGATGAAAGGCCCAGACCTCGCTGGCTCTTCCCGATCAGAGTTTCGCACTATTCGAATGATGCCGAGCTTCGCCAGGACTACAAATATCTCTGGACTTGATCCGGAATCTGCTTATATCTTCAGGATCATTCCTGAAGCAGGAAAAACCACAGGGGAACAATCAGAGCTACACCGGGTTCAACCAGGTGCCATTGCTTACAAATCTGAATAAGCTTTAAAGCATCAGATCACCCAAACAAGATTTTTGTAATAATTCTCTTACATTGTACCAAACCGTACAGCTTTTCTTTAATTAATCACAAAGTGATTGTTTCGAAACAAACACCCTGTTTTGTAGGTGGCGTTTTACTGAAATGGTCAAACAAAAATAAAGTCTTATTTATGATGCTGTAGATAATCGTATTCAATTCAGTTCTTCTCACAATACTTTGAAAGGTGCTTTACATGAAATGTGTTTTCTTCATATTCCAGAAATGTAGGGGAGAGCGGGACACAAAGTAACGCTTTTTGAACACACACATCTCTGCTACAAATGAAAAAAGTTTGTTTGTGGGACCTATCGTTATCATACAATTACACAGAGTGTGTACATCAAGTGAAAGGAGTGCAAACGTGACAACTTACCCCATAGGTGGGGTTCATTGTATTAGCAAATAATTCAATAAAATTACTCTTACACACCCAACTCAGAAATAAACATAACATGAAGAAGTTTATTTGCATGTACACTCTTTGTTCAATATCTTAACCAAAACACATCAAAACTTTTGATCTACTGACAGTAAGAGAAAAAGACCAAAAGCACAGATTGCTCGGCCTTGTAGAAATATGTAAAGTAGCCGTGTTACAATTAACCCTGTGTTAGTTTGTGCCCGCTAACCCCTACAAATCTAATATAATACATATGCAGTTAGCTAACATCATGTATTTATTTAAGCTTTGGATACATAACGGATCAAAACCTAAATTTCTATGGCTGTAGTTCTTAATAAAATGTTTATAAGTAAATCATTTTTGGATGAACTTCCTTTAAGATACTCAAAAAGATTTAGTAGTTTTGAGATATACTGATGTTCATGTGTGTATCTGTAAGGTACAGGTCTTAATGGTGCTGCCATTGCTGGTATTTCTGCTGGACTCCCCTGCAGTATTATTCTGCTCCTCGTTGTCTTGGGTTTCATCTACTGTGGAAAACCTGGTAAGTTTTGATCCCTCTGCATGTATTAGTCATCTATTATAGTGAATAAGAGCAATATAAATGTGGTTGTATTGTATTGCTGAGTATGTAAATTCCTTTAAAGGGGACATATCATGAAAATCTGACTTTTTCCATGTTTAAGTGCTATAATTGGGTTCCCAGTGCTTCTATCAACCTAGAAAATGTGAAAAAGATCAACCCAGTAACTAAGTTTTAGTAAACCATCACTGTAAAAAAATTTCTGTAGTTATGCAGCTGTTTGCCAGTAACTTACTTACCCTAGGGCAAATCCTAGGCTTATAAATGGAACACATTAAAAATTTACATTTTTGCTCTTAATAAAGCCACAAATATGTAGATATCAGAGAACAGTTTAACAAATTATCGATAACCGCACACCTAACTTTTCAAATATCTTAAAAATAGGCACCAGAGCAATATTTGTGGTAACCGTGGTATAAGAAGAATAATTGACTCTGGTCCTTTGAATTATTTGAAAATAATCCACACCTGCTTCACGTCGTGCCGCATTGCACCTTGGGTGTGCATTATTTTATTATAATTCAATGGTCCGTCGTCAATTATTCCTTACTTATACCACTGGTCTGTTGATTGCTGTATTCTGATTGGCTGAGAAATGTTCAGTGGGTATGCATTAATTTCTGATAACTGCACACCTAACTTGTCAAAAGTCTTAAAAATAGGCACCAGAGCAATATTTGTGGTAACTGTGGTATAAGCAAAATAATTGACTCCAGTCCTTTAAATTATTTGAAAATAATCCACACCTGCTTCACGTCGTGCCGCATTGCACCTTGAGTGTGCATAATTTTTTTATAATTCAATGGCCCGTTGTCAATTATTCCTTACTTCCCACATGGAAAAAACATATATAAACATATATGTTTCAATATAGGTTTTGATATAAGTTTTACATATATGTGACATATATAAAATTGGCCGTTTTCCTATATTATATGTACATATATGTACATATATGCACATATATGTTAACCTATATATTGGTAAAATTATTAAAATCTGTAGCTGCTAATAAATTAAACATAAATAAAGGTCCAACCAATGACAGTCTGCACCTGCAGGAGCCAGGATTCAAACCTCCAACCTTCCGATCACAAAAAAAATGCAATCCCACGCCCCACTGCTGGGATTCGAACACCCAACCTTCCGATCATTAAACAACTCACTTTACCATCTGCACTACTGTCACTGTTAAATAACACTGAACAGTGGCTGTTAAATTAAACCATTGTTATACATGTCCTAGACAGATCTTGTAAATGTTTTAAATGTGCAGACATCATAACTTTATTTAATAATTCACATAATTTATGGCCTGTATATGCACATATATGCACCTCAATTTTGCATATATGCAGCATATATATTATCATATATGGGCATATATGCTGTATATGTGCAGCATATATGTGCATAGTAGCTGCATATAGGTTTCATATATGTGCATATATATTATTATATATGTGCATATATGCTGTATATGTGCTGCATATATGTGCATATTAGCTGCATATATGTTTCATATATGCGCATATATGCTGTATATATGCAGCATATATGTGCATATAAGCTGCATATAGGTTTCATATATGCACATATATCCACATATAGGTTCTTTCCATGTGGGTTATACCACTGGTCTGTTGAATGCTTTATTCTGATTGGTTGAGAAATGTTCCATGGGTGTTGATTATTTTTCAATAACCGCACACCTAACCTTTAAAATGTCTTAAAAATAGGCACCAGAGCAATATTTTTGGTAACCGTGGTATTGTGACGGATGTCAGCGTCAACGCTCCCGGTACTTCTCACTCACCCGAGTTCTGACTACATTCCCCATCATGCACTGTGACCCGCTGATTACACATCAGCTGTAGCGTATCAGCGGGTCTATTTAACCTGGGACTCTGCCACCTGAACTTTGCGAAGTCTTGTTTGCCCTAGCAGCATTTCTGAGCGTTTTCCCTGTGTGTACCCGTGTTTGATTTCCTGGTGTTATTTTGGACTGTCTCTTGGTTTATTGATTCTTGCCGCCTGCCCTGAACTTGGACTGGATTACGATTACGACTGCTTTCTGCCTGCCCCGATCTTGGACTGATTAACGTTTATGATTGATTGCCGCCTGCCCCGAACCTGGTCTGTTATATGTTTATGATTACTTGGATTTGCCCATTGTTTACTATTGTTTGCTGTTTGAAAACATCAATAAAGAGTTGCAAATGGAACCTAACCTGTCAGTCTCGTCACAGAAGACTTCGCCACCACAGGCTCCAGCAACCGTGGCACAGCTTTCAGGCGAGCTGTCCACACAAGCAAACATCCTGGCGGCTCATCAACATCAGTTAGTCCGACTGACATCTCTCACGGAGCAATTAGTTCGCTCTGTGCAGAGCTTAGCTACATCGGCTAACACCGCCGCTACACCAGTTCCCACGCCTCCGCCACCTCAACCCAGAGCCACGCCCCTGGCTTCAGTTACACCCCGTCTGGCATTCCCTGAAAAGTTTGATGGCACCCCAGATCGATGTAAAGGCTTTCTCATGCAGTGTGAGCTTTTCATCGCCCAGCAACTCAACATTTACAATACGGAGGTTAGTAAAATCTCGTTGATTTGTTCTTTGCTTACTGGGAAAGCATTAGAGTGGGCTACGGCATTATGGGCAGCTGGCAACTTTAACCAATGTACCTTTGATGAGTTTAAGAGCACCATGCGAGCTGTGTTTGAACACCCAGCAGGAGGTCGAGACCCAGGTGAACAACTACTCACCCTTAGACAGGGGCGCCGCTCAGCGGCCGAATACGCCCTGACATTCCGCACACTCGCCGCACAGACCAACTGGGTTGAAGATACCTTGAAGACATTATTTCGCCAAGGTCTAAGTCAAGAGTTACAGTCCGAGTTAGCCTGCCGTGACGAAGGGAGGAGTTTTGATGAAATCGTCAAGCTGTCCATACGAGTGGATAATTTAGTACGCAGTCGCAGACCAGTCCGAGTATTTGAGACTCACACGACTCATTCAGTACCCTCATCAGATACGAGTGAACCCATGCAAGTGGGTAGAGCACGTCTCACGGCGGATGAGAGAGAACGCCGTTTTCGTCAACGTCTATGCCTGTATTTTGGTGAAGCTGGCCATGTCCTTGCCGTCTGTCCCTCACGACCAGCTCAGACACGCCTAGGTCGGGTTAGTGCATTTATACCATCTGCTACATTTGAATGTATGGAAGTTTCTGTCTCATTGTCATGGCAACAAAGTAAATTCAATACCAAAGCACTACTTGATTCCGGGGCTGCGGGAAACTTTATTGACACGGGTTTAGTGAAGTCTCATGGAATCTCAGTAAACCCTTGTGTACCCCCTCTTTCTATTGCAGCGTTAGACGGACGACCATTGGGCACCGGTCACGTCACGCATATCACACAGAGCATCACACTTGTTACCGAACACGACCACACAGAAGAGATTGTCTTCTATGTCATCTCATCTCCTCATAATCCAGTTATTTTGGGCTTTCCCTGGTTGCATCTACACAACCCACTCGTTTCTTGGAAGGAAAAGAGTATTCTGAAGTGGAGTGATGAATGTAGGAAATCCTGTCTGAGTAAGTCACCTGATCTCTCTGTGTGTACATCACAAATTAAACCAGTTCCCAGTTTACCTGATAATGTTCCCCACGAGTATTCAGACCTAGCTATTGCATTCAGCAAGACCAAAGCCACGCAATTACCACCTCATCGAGCCAGTGATTGTGCTATCGAATTGTTACCTGATACAGTACCACCTAGGGGGCGCATCTTTCCTCTATCCGAACCTGAACAACAAGCCATGAAGAAATACATCGCAGAGGAGCTTGAGAAGGGCTTCATACGCCATTCTACATCACCAGCATCTGCAGGGTTTTTCTTCGTGGGCAAGAAAGATGGCAGTCTAAGACCCTGTATTGGCCTGAATGACATCACGGTGAAGTTTCGCTATCCGTTACCTCTAGTACCTGCTGCTTTGGAGCAACTACGCAGCGCCAAGATCTACTTCAAATTGGACCTCCGTAGTGCTTACAACCTGATTCGTATTCGGGAAGGGGACGAATGGAAAACAGCTTTCTCCACCAGTGATGGTCACTACGAATATTTGGTGATGCCCTTCGGTCTTTGTAACAGTCCATCCGTGTTCCAGTCCTTTATTAATGACGTGCTCCGGGACATGCTTAACCGATTTGTTATTGTTTACATTGATGACATACTAATTTACTCTGATTCTCTAGAACAACACGTGGTACATGTCAGAACTGTCCTCCAACGCCTCATTGAACACCAACTCTATGTGAAAGCAGAAAAGTGTGAGTTCCATCAGTCCTCTACGTCCTTCCTGGGGTACATCATCAGTCCAGACGGGGTGGCTATGGATGAGAAGAAGGTGGAGTCAGTGCTACAGTGGCCTAAACCAACTACGGTTAAGGAACTCCAAAGATTTCTGGGATTTGCTAACTTTTACCGAAGATTTATCAAGAATTTCAGTATTGTTGCTGCACCTTTAACTTCACTTGTGCACAAGTCTAATCACAAGCTCTCATGGAACCCGGAAGCCGAAGCTGCCTTCAGTGACCTTAAGACTCGCTTTACTTCAGCCCCTATACTGCATCATCCAGATCCCGAGAAGCCTTTCATAGTCGAGGTGGATGCCTCGAATTCTGGAGTGGGCGCTGTGTTATCACAGAGGCAAGGTAACCCAGGCAAAGTTTACCCCTGTGCTTTCTATTCTAGAAAACTGAATCCTGCTGAGAGAAATTATGATGTGGGTAACCGGGAGCTTTTGGCCATAAAGGCGGCCTTGGAAGAATGGCGGCATTGGCTAGAGGGCGCCAAACACCCTTTCCTGATTCTCACGGACCATCGCAACCTGGAATATTTACAATCTGCCAAACGTCTCAATACCCGGCAGGCAAGGTGGGCTCTGTTTTTCACAAGATTTCATTTCACTATCACATACCTACCTGGATCCAAGAACACCAAAGCAGATGCACTGTCACGTATTTTTGATTCTTCACCCCAGCCTGTTTGTTCCGAGCCCATCATCCCACCCTCCCTCATTGTAGCTCCTGTTCAGTGGAACGTGATGCAAGAAATAAACCAACTCAACAATGCTAACCCACCACCAGCGGAATGCCCTGCAGACCGTACTTACGTTCCTCCCTCTCACAGGAAGCAGGTCATTCAATGGGTACATACATCTCTCTCCTCTGGACACCCGGGCATTAACTCGACATTGGTTATGCTGAAGAATAAGTTTTGGTGGCAATCCATGTTACCTGATGTCAGCGCTGTGGTTAATGCTTGTACCGTCTGCGCAGCCAGCAAAACTCCGCATCAGAACCCAGCTGGTCTTCTTCATCCCCTGGTAATTCCCCAAAGACCATGGTCTCATATAGCTGTGGACTTCGTGACGGATCTGCCTAGGTCTGATGGTAACACAGTGGTACTTTCTGTCATAGATCGTTTTTCTAAAGCATGTCGTTTTATCCCTCTGCCCAAGCTGCCATCCGCCATGGAAACCGCCGAACAGCTACTTCATTGTGTGTTCCGGTATTATGGTCTGCCTGAGGACATCGTTTCGGACCGGGGTCCACAATTCACGTCCAAGGTATGGAAAGCATTCTTCAAAGCATTAAACATCAACATCAGTCTCACATCCGGTTATCATCCACAATCCAATGGGCAAGTTGAACGTCTTAATCAAGAATTAACCAAGTTTCTCAGAATTTACTGTCATAAGAATCAGCATGACTGGTGTCGCTTCCTACCTTGGGCGGAATATGCACAGAACTCCCTGAAGAAAACCTCCACGGGTCTCACGCCTTTCCAATGTGTCCTTGGATATCAACCGCCCATCTTCCCCTGGGATGAGGAACTCGCAGACATCCCGGCCATTGACACTTGGTTCACCCGAAGTCAGGAAGCCTGGCAACAAGCTCATGTTCATCTGTCTCGAGCCATTAGAAAGGTTAAAGAAAAAGCGGATCGCCATAGAACCCCAGAACCCCACTACGAACCTGGTCAATTGGTTTGGCTCTCGTCCAGAGACCTGAAACTTCGTCTCCCCTGCAAAAAGTTGAGTCCCAGGTATGTTGGTCCTTTTAAAATTGTGAAACAAGTTAATCCTGTCTCCTACCGTCTTGATCTCCCCCCTAATTACCGTATCTCTCCCACTTTTCATGTTTCCCTGTTAAAACCTGCCGAGGACCCGGGAGCGGCTGTAGATTCTGGAGGATCAGGGCCCCCTCCCATCATGGTGGACGGTGAAGAGGCCTATCTGGTCAGCGAGCTGCTGGGCTCCAGACGTCAGGGCTCCAACCTGCAGTACCTCGTCAACTGGGAGGGGTATGGTCCCGAGGAGAGGTCGTGGGAAAACGCAAACAACATCTTGGATCCCAACCTCATTCATGAGTTTCACAGATTACACCCGGACAAACCTGCCCCTCGTCCCCGAGGTCGTCCTCGAAAGAACACTTCCCGCGTCTGGAGCCGCTCGCAGGGGGGGGGGCTCTGTGACGGATGTCAGCGTCAACGCTCCCGGTACTTCTCACTCACCCGAGTTCTGACTACATTCCCCATCATGCACTGTGACCCGCTGATTACACATCAGCTGTAGCGTATCAGCGGGTCTATTTAACCTGGGACTCTGCCACCTGAACTTTGCGAAGTCTTGTTTGCCCTAGCAGCATTTCTGAGCGTTTTCCCTGTGTGTACCCGTGTTTGATTTCCTGGTGTTATTTTGGACTGTCTCTTGGTTTATTGATTCTTGCCGCCTGCCCTGAACTTGGACTGGATTATGATTACGACTGCTTTCTGCCTGCCCCGATCTTGGACTGATTAACGTTTATGATTGATTGCCGCCTGCCCCGAACCTGGTCTGTTATATGTTTATGATTACTTGGATTTGCCCATTGTTTACTATTGTTTGCTGTTTGAAAACATCAATAAAGAGTTGCAAATGGAACCTAACCTGTCAGTCTCGTCACAGGTATAAGCGAAATAATTGACTCCGGTCCTTTAAATTATTTGAAAATAATGCACAACCGCGGTGTAATGGCACGACCTTGGGTGTGCATTATTTTATTATAATTCAATGGCCCGTTGTTAATTATTCCTTACTTATACCACTGGTCTGTTGAATGCTGTATTCTGATTGGCTGAGAAATGTTCAGTGGGTATGCATTAATTTCTGATAACTGCACACCTAACTTGTCAAAAGTCTTAAAAATAGGCACCAGAGCAATATTTGTGGTAACTGTGGTATAAGCGAAATAATTGACTCCAGTCCTTTAAATTATTTGAAAATAATCCACACCTGCTTCACGTCGTGCCGCATTGCACCTTGAGTGTGCATTATTTTCTTATAATTCAATGGCCCGTCGTCAATTATTCCTTACTTATACCACTGGTCTGTTGAATGCTTTATTCTGATTGGTTGAGAAATGTTCCATGGGTGTTGATTATTTTTCAATAACCGCACACCTAACCTTTAAAATGTCTTAAAAATAGGCACCAGAGCAATATTTTTGGTAACCGTGGTATAAGCGAAATAATTGACTCCGGTCCTTTAAATTATTTGAAAATAATGCACAACCGCGGTGTAATGGCACGACCTTGGGTGTGCATTATTTTATTATAATTCAACGGCCTGTCGTCAATTATTCCTTATATATTTCAACTTTATAATCTTGATATTGGTTATGGCATGAGCACTAATAGTTCTGCACAATGATTATTTTTCGTAATAGACAGAAATCCCAAGTTTGCCATCTCAGGAGCGGTGGAGAAGGTAAAAATAATGATTTCTTACAGTATATTTTCTCAGCTTCTTCATCTTTTCTAAAGGCTCTTCTTCTTTTCTGTAGGTCATCTGTCAGTCAGCTTTAACTGACCCCCATCATTTCCCAGAAGTAAGACAGAAACCTCCTGACTTCATAATCCAACAGTTACAGTACCTTTTCTTGACTTATTTCAAACACAAAAGGCTTTTTGGTGTTCATTGACTTTCTTTCTCATGTTTTCCACATCAGCCCAAGCGGTCGACTGCATTACCTTATGCGAACGCTCGTGTGAGGATGGCCACCACTGTGTGATTCAAAGAGATCTTAATCTTATCCAGTAATTGAACTAGGGCTGGACACATAGTGTCCTAACCAGATTGCAGTAGAAAATAAAAATGTTGCTCAATGCAACAAAATTACAATTGATCAGATCAAAATTTTATGGTTAATATGATGCTTTATGAAGCAAGATTTTACAGAAACCAAGTAACTGACAAAATTGTGTCTGGTTAATTCACAAAGGTCAATGTTTACCTGTTTTTAAAGATGTACGAGTTTTTTTCTTCTTTTTATAGGTGATGTTTGATTATATTCGTCTTTGATCCTGTTTGTGAAATACAGACTATAAAGTGGATTTGGAGCATCAAAGTTTGATCTATGTATGTATGATCTTACTCAGTCAATATTAAAGATATCAAGGTTATTTTCACTGAATGTTTCCTTACATTGTGTAGGAAGATTTTATATTAAAAACTGTATGACACAAAAATGACCTTTGCTGGGTTTTCATAGGCAGGATCACATATTATTGGATTATTGTGAAATGGTATTTGAGCTGTGCTACCCACATTTATTTTATTGCATTACAACTTTACAAATTTCTTTTGCTGTAATACATTTGACATCTTCTGTACAATATAAGGCATAGTATTTTATGTATTTCATTAAAATAAATGAAAAAGCAGTTAAACCAATGTCTTTTTATCACATCGACATAATGCTGTTCTGCTAAAAAGGGTTCGACTACATGCATTCAACATGTGAAATATTAGAAAATAATCTTTTATGTGTGCATGGACACAAACCATGACACACTGAATCCAAATGTGACCCCGTGCACCAGGACTGAAAGAAAGTGTGAGCTTCAGCATGTTGTATTGACAGCAGCAGTAATGCAAACCTCGGCACATCCACGCTTCCAGAATGACCAATACAACAACAAAAAGAGTCCATGGTCTTATTTTATTCTCCCTTCCCCCTCCAAACCCTGACCGTGGAGCCGGTGTGCGACCGTCACGTGTCTCCACCACCGACAAGCTCAAGTGCATTTGTTCAGTGGTTTTGTTTTAATAGATTTTGCCACCATCAACAGAAAAGCAGAGAGCATAACTTTTTGGAATTAGGCCTAGCGGGTCCTCTTTGACGTTACGCTCTCTGCGGACTCTCACTTTCTCTCTCTCTCTTGCTCTTTCCCGTCGGGAAGGTCCACATTTAAGCAGGTTTAATCTTCTTGAAGACTCCAGGTAAGAATCATACTGATCATGCATAGCCGAGAGGTCATTGACTAATTCAAGCCTGTGATGACTTTTAAAGTTTGTCAGGTTAAAGGTGCCCATTTAGATTCAGACTATTTATAGTGATCAAACCATGTGTTGACTATTCTTAAATATCTTAATAGTCTTAAAAATATAATAAATGTGCTTAAAGGTTCTGCACAATGTCATGAGAACCTTTAAGTCAATTAAGGTATTTAAAAAATATATTTCTTAAATTTTGAACTTAAATCTTAAGAATCTATCAGAAACTTTTGTGAAACCAAAGGATCTTTTAATGTTAGAGGTTCTTACACAATTCAGCCAAAAATGGTTCTTCTACTAAATGGCATTGTGAAGCATCTTTATTTTTGGGAAGGTCCAAAAATCTAAGACCGCAATTGACATGTTTTATCCTATATTATTACTAGAAGTGAAATTGTTTTCATGAATTGTAGAATGTCTTTGTATTAAGTGTTTCCTTATCAATGTCAACAGCATTCGAGGTCTTTGTCCAAAGATGTTCGTCCCATACTGATTTTAAAACAGATTTTTTTTCTGAAACCTATATTACCAGATCCACTTTTTATGAGATTTTACCTAAAATTGCTTAGCCCCTATCACTTTCCTGGTAATGATTAGTTTGTTTATTTTTTACAAAACCAGGTAAAAATGCTGGGTTCTTTTCAAGCCAGCATTGGATCAAAAGGGAAAAACCTAACATTGTAAAAAAGTGCGGTATGCCGCTGTTTGCCAGTAACTTACTGTAGATGTGTATAGGTATGATAAATGTTTGTTATTTAGTGGCAACAGTTTGTTCAAAGATAATTGAACATTAAACATTAACAAGTCTTTATCTTTACAGAAAAACTATAATGCAAAGCATTGGGAACCAGAAATCCTCATCAAACTTTTTCTGTTTTTTCATCCCAGATTGGTTTGCATGAGGCTGTTATTTTAGTTTTATTCTGTAAAGACTTGTTAATGTTTCATGCTCATTTATCTTTGAACAAACTGTTGTAAATAACATACATTTAAATCTACAGTAAGTTACTGGCAAACAGCTGCCTGAAATACTGTAATTTCTACCGAAGTTTTTTTTTTACAGTGATCTGTTGGGTTAAATTAAGCAATTTAATTGATTTTACGTAACAATGGAATAAAACCACCCAGAACAGATTAAATTACAACCCAACAGTTTAAGTTCGACTAATTTTTTACCTTGAGTGTAGGCTTAGCTTTTGTGGTAATTGTGTGTTTTTTTACCGTCAAAACAATCTCTGTTGATATACTGCATTATGATTTTGCATTGTGTGTTGAGCATTTTACTTAAATGAAGATACCAAGATATTCAACATTGCACTGATAACAACTGTACACTGTAAAAAAAATCTCTAGAAATGACAGTATTACTTGCAGCTGGTTGCCAGTAACTTACTGTAGATTTTACATTATGTTATTTACTGGCAACAGTTTGTTCAAAGTTAAATGAACACATTAAACATTAACAAGTCTTTACAGTAAGTTACTGGCAACCAGCTGCCTAATTACCACTAATTTTTTACACTGCAAGTGTTTGCTGCTATTTTGCTTGTGAAACTCTGATGTGTCTGTTGTATAGCTTTAAAACGCATACAACCTGTGATGTAAATTGAGTTATGTGAAAAACTAACAGTGATTAATAAATGTAAGATTTTATAGCAAAATAAAACAGTTTTAGGTGAGCTATGTTTAAAATTTTTGGTTTTACATAAATGAAACATTAGAAACACAACAGAGACCAATCAATGTAAATGTGTAGTGATAACATACTACGCACTTTCAATTTCCAATGGACAACTAACCATAACTGTAATTCAGATACTTAACCCTATTTAATAAACCCTAAACCTACAAAAAAGGTGGCACACTTAGGACTAAAATTTTATGCAGTTGCTACGTACACAGTCAGAAAAAAAATTGTCAAAAGTGGTCCCTAGCGATCAGTGGGGCAGTACCCTTAAAAAGGTACAAATATGTACTATTATGAACTTTTTACTATAGGTGTACTTTTACTTTTTGAAGGGGTACCACCCTAGTGACAGATGGGAACCATTTTTGACAATTTTCTGACTTTGTAGGCCTGTCTGTCTTATTCACATAAACATATCTTATCATTTTATCTAATGTGTGTAGTGTGTTTAGTTTTTGTCAGGATGTACAGTTTCATGGGAGGGGGTTTGTTCTGTGCCATCGTGGGCAACATCCTGCTGGTGGTTTCCACGGCGACGGACTACTGGATGCAGTACAGACTGTCCGGCAGCTTCGCTCATCAGGGCCTGTGGCGTTATTGCATGTCCGGCAAATGCTATACGCAGACCGACAGCATCGGTGAGTCTGAGACATTGTGTCTGTCGTTTTTATAAATATGACTTTTCAAGAAAAAACTGTTTTAGTGACACAATTAGCTTTACAATTTGGGTTAGTGTTAAGTTACAATCAATGTAAGTCTAAAATATATACAAAATATTATTAGTAGTAATGTAATCCCCCATTTCACAGTTTCATTTTTCTCCACATTAACATAACTTTTCCAGTGGTTTGTGATGTGTTGGGTGATTCTGTTAAATAAAGTCTATATTAAATGTAATATTAAGCTTTATTTCACTGTAATAGTCATATTAGAAACAGGTGTCCATGTATTTCTGGTCATCCAATGTAATTTCATGGGAAAAATTTCTTGTACTTTACTCTTCATTTCTTTTTGGTTCCAGCTTACTGGAACGCGACCCGAGCCTTTATGATCCTGTCTGCCTTGTCGTGTTTTTCGGGAATCATCGCAGGAATTCTGTCCTTTGCTCATTTTTCTGCCTTTGAGAAGTTTAACCGTTCCTTTGCTGCAGGAATCATGTTTTTTGTTTCCAGTAAGTCTTCAAGTCATATGCTTATATTATTTCCTTTGCAGGAATCAGATAACAAAACCAAGTCACTTGCATGTTGTTGTCAGACATGTATATTTCATCTCAAAACTCTTTGAGATTTGTTCATGTTGAATTTATTTTAAATCTGGTTATGCAACTGTCTATTTTCTCTTTAATCTCACCACAACCTCACACCTTTGTTGGTGAAGACAATATGAACTGTCAAGACTTCTTTATGACCTCTGGTTTTGTGATATTGCTGCTTAATTTATCTTAAGACACTTCGATCTGTCTCAAAACATGAGAGAATATTCTTTTATAAAATATGAATATCATAAAGTTAGTTTCATGCCATTGCTTTTGGTCTAGATAAAACATAAAAGTTAGTGTAGGGGTGTGTCCAGAGATGTGTTGACTTTCACAAATACTTTTTATAATTTATTTATTTATAGTTAATCTTATTATCTCATAATTAATTATTATTATTTTTTACATATTAGGCATCGCTATTAAGATATTAAGACACATAAATGAACAAAAACAAATGTGTACATCTAAATGAAAATTATAAATATGATGAATAACAATAGATCACAGTACAAAAGTTATTTGCTATATCTCATTTATTTTTCATGTATTTCTCTTCAAGCACTCTTTGTTCTTCTTGCTATGGCAATTTACACCGGGGTGACCGTGAATTTCCTAGGAAAGCGTTTTGGTGATTGGCGTTTCTCCTGGTCCTACATTCTGGGCTGGGTCTCTTTGCTCATGACTTTTTTTGCAGGTCAGTAAGGATCACATACTGTACAAACATTGAACATCCAAATAGACTTTTATGAGTCTGACACAAATGTGTTTTGTTTTCTCAGGTATATTTTACATGTGTGCCTTCAGGATGCATGAATGCAGAAGAGTGGCCGGCCCTCGCTAGAGCGAATTAAAGCATTATCTTTATATCAAGCTGTCTATTTATTAGACTGCCATCCTGCTTTAAATTTGAAAGTAAATGAAGCAAGGAGTCTAAATCATAAAAGATTTCGCCTTCAGCCTCTGCAGCTTCCCCACATGATGTTACAGCATTACTTTAATCTGTTTAATCTCTATACAAATTTCCCCCTGATGCACATTTAAAATGCAAATTATAATCCATAGTCAAAACTGAACAATATTTCATGCACAGACGCAAAATCTTAAATAAAATTTCACAGTGTTTTCTTGTCAGTTTGTTTGTTGTTTATTATTTGATATACAAAAACAAAGATTTTTTTTATTACAAGGCAAATGTTAAATGCTCTCTTATTTATATGTTGCTTTGGATAAAAGCATCTAATGAATTAATAAATGGAATGTAATGAACTTTAGCACAAGATAAGAAAACATTATATTGCTAAGAGGCTTAACTTGCAATCCTGGAAATTAGGAATATTGTCATCTAGTAAAAGCACAGACCATCATCTGTTTTAGACAGAAATATTGTTCAGATTTTCAGCTACACTTTTACTAAAGCAACTTGCAAATAAGGAAAACAATTTTGCGATTGATCTTAAGGAGACGGTAATATGAGAAGTGCTACACAAAGTTACAAAAAAGAGAAAATCTGAAGAAAATATTTTTTTTAAATAGTGAAAATCCAATATGTGTTTCTGTCAAGTCTTCACAAAAAAGATGCATGTTTAGCAGTTTGGCAATATTTTAGACAAAGCTGACTAAACAAAGTTTGTAAAGTTTATGCCCTTTTGTGAGCAAACTACAAGACGCCACTCAGTTCTGGATGGGGTGATGTGTAAATCGTCTAAATAATAATAGATTTGAGATTTAGATGACTTTAAAGAAAAAATACAATATAGTTCATTTCATCATTTTCAGAAGACACATGACATCCAAGAGGAGACTTTTCTTGCCATTGATAGCTGTCTATGTGAAGCAAATCTAAAATAGCAAATGCAACACTAAAAATACTACTTTTAAGATCATATTTATTATATTTAAGTGATTAGAAGAATAAAAGCACATTAACTTAAGAAACTGTGCACCTTCCCTAACCCTTAAAGCCACCCAAACATGCATCTGTGGTGATGTGATGAATTCTTCAAACGCGTTCAAGGTGATATGATGTTCATCTCAATTGCTTTGTCTTTAACTTTCTGAAGTCCGATATGCAACATATTGAGGACAGAAAAACTGTTTTTATCACGAAAAGTTGAAGAAGAAAAGTAGAAAACGATGGGATCCAAAGAGGTGTTGAGAGTGCACATCAGGAGCGCGTAGGCTCTCCACGACGGACTCATGTTGGTACTGTAGGTGATCAGATGAGAGACGTTGTACGGTAGAAAACACACCAGAAAAATACTCAATGTGCCGAATGCCATGCCAATGGCTCTCTGCTTTTTGTCTTTGGACATCAGGGGTCTGGTGTACAGGAAGTAGATACAGCTAGCGTAACAGAAGACACAAATCAGGAGCGGGACGAGGTACAGAAGCGTAAACAGCTCAAGTCGGAATGGCATCAAAACCCTTTTCTGTTCCTCTGTGAAGTTGTCATAGCAGACCGGTCTGGGAGCGGTGCCGTTTGGCTCAGGCATCTGAACCACATAAATGACTAAGCTCAGGTTTGAACCAGCGATGAGCCAGATGAGAACGCTGCCGGCCATGGCGTACACCGGCTTGCGATTATTTCTGTATTTGATAGGAAAGACCACTGCAAAATAGCGGTCCACCGCAATGGCCATGAGTAGCAGGGAGCTGGAGTAAATTGTGGTAAAAAACACATAGGCGGTCATTGAACATAAAGTCTTTGATAAGTACCATTTCATGCCCATCACAGCTTCATACATCTTGAGGGGCAGGAAACACAAGAAGATGAGGTCAGAAACCACCAAGTTGAAGAGCAGAACGTCTGTCGGATTGGGTTTGTCGCCAAGTTTCTTAAACAGCGTGGACATGGCTAAAACATTGGATGGAAGTCCCACCAGAAACGTGCAGATGTAGACGAAAAGAATTAACCACTGGTTAACCACCACCATTTTGGGAGATCTCTGCAAAAAAAAGGGAGGTTTATTTAACTTGTATGATTCAGAATGCACAAAATATTATTTAACACTGAAGGATATTACAAACAAAATAAAGTGCCTGTGAGGTTTTCATTGAATGTTTGCATCCCATGCATGTTCCCAGTAGCCTTCACTTACCACAAACTTCCCAGCCTCTAAGATTATTTCTGGTGTTTCGCAATAAAATTGTATTGCGAAAAAGTTTCCTATGGTCACACTGAGTACATATCAGTGTATACGAGAGTCTTATGTTGTAGGTTTGGGTTACTGTACAGTAAGTGGGAGCTGATAAGATATCATTATATTATAAAAGACTAAACTAAACCTTAACTAAAATGCAAAACTCTTCTAATGTTTCAATTCAGGAGGCATGCAACATAATATCTAGATTTGTATAGGTGCAAATAAAATGCAAATCTAAATGCAAACATTGTTATCGGAATATGTGTTTTCATAAATAACAATGAACATGTTAAAGTTTGTGTGTTACGCTTCAATTCAAATTCTAATCCTAAAACACAACAACAGCAGCAGTCCAGCAGTAAATACTGTATGTAGACTAACATGACAGTAATCCAAATCAAAACTTTTTCATAAATTTAACTTAAATATAAAAAAAGTATTTGTATACATAATAGTACCTGATATTTTGGTTGAATTTGCCTTAATCTGGACGACAAAGTAACAGTTGATCTTCTGGGATGTCCTGGCAAAATTATTTAAGCGATGAGAACATCCTGAACAATCAACACAAGTGCAATGCAAATATTACTGTCAATCATGTGTCCTATTATATTACACTTTTGACTGCTGATCATGCACAGATTATTACATTTACATTTATTCATTTAGCAAATGCTTTTATCCAAATGAGAGAGCATGTCAATGAGCTAACAACACGTGTAGTCTCCAAAGCAACCCATGGAAAAAACTTTCTCTGGCCAAAATAGTTTTAAATATATGCTAAATACATTTTGTAGAAAGTAAAGCTTCATTAAATATATTTTTGAATTTGAAAATATATTTTGTTTTAACCTTCAAAATGTATTTCAGGGGCAACAAATATATTTCTAATTTTACAACCCATACAGCAAAAAAAAAGATTTTTTTCTTGGCCAAAATGTATAAAGTATAAGTATAAAATGTATACGTATAAAATATAAAATTACAAGTATATATTTTGCAATTGAAAATATATTTTATTTAAAGTTTTTAAACCTGTTATGTTTACAGGTTTGTAACATACAAAGTTATTCTTTCAATGTGACGTGAATAAAAAAATGCTTTAAAGGGGACATATCATGCAAATCTGACCTTTTCCATGTTTAAGTCTTATAATTGGGTCTCCAGTGCTCCAGTATCAATCTACAAAATGTGAAAAAGATCAACCCAGTAACCTAGTTTTGGTAAAGCATTCTCTGCATTCTCATTTAAAATTGGACTCCCCTTGTGATGTCAGAAGGGGATAATACCGCCCCTTAATCTAACCAACACATTGTCATTTAGTCCAGAGATCAACTCATTTGCATATAAAGGACACACCCAAACAGCACATTTTTGCTCACACATGTGGTAATTAAAAAATGTTATAATAAATTATATGATACTTTGAGCTAGAACTTCACATACGTTCTCTGTGGACACCAAAGATTTATTTGACATCTTTTTAAATATTATTTTAAAATAAATAAAAAGCATATTGGTTGAAAATACTTTTTTTAAAACATATTTCAAAATATTTTAGTACATATATTATTTGGCCATTTTGGTATTTGAAATATATAATTTTTTTGCCATATGGGAATTGATACAAGTAAGAGTTTAAATGAAAAGATGAACAACATAAAAGAAAGGAGATTTTTATATTTAAAAACAAAAGTTATAGACTGTGTAAAAGTTGACAGTTAGGGGTTAGTTATGGTAGTTAATAGCAGTAGTTATGCAACTAGGTTCTGTGCTAAAAGTCCTTCCACGTTTATGTAAACCATCAGTGATAAATCAGACTTGATCTTCACCACACAGTATTGATAAGATTCAATATTAGAGAATTCACAGCTGATGATAACTGTTAAATGACTGGTGAAACTTTACAATCTACCTTGATACACGCCCTTGACTAAAAACATTAAGTATATTTGCACGTCGTAGGCTATATGCTAATGTTGGACAGAGGCACCTTAGCACAAATCGTCTCATTTATTTTTATTTCTCAAACAAGATACAAACGGTTATAACTCCTGAGCATCTATAAACAACAACTATTTTATTAACTGGCGGGCATCTCTGCTTTTGTCCGCCAGGTGGGAGTGTCTGCGGGGAATGACGTCACGCGTTACCTATGAAGGAATGGTTGTGAATCTTTTTGCATTTCTGTTTATCTATATGAATAGAAAACTGGCGTGTATTATTGAAGTTTGTGTATTTGATTTGTTATCTTATTTTTTAGAATGATAATTTTGAAAGTAAGGAACTTGGGTTTTAAAAAACGCGTTTTTTTATTATTGTTTATTATTTTGAATATGTTAATTATCCGCTGTTGCGATGTTCGTGCTGAGTAGATGATCACCAAGGTAACCGCAGTGGCGTCAACATCGCGTCCTCTCATTGGTTCATGTGTTTGCTCACGCTCCACGGCGCAAGCTGATTCGAGTTCCTCTGTGTTGTCTTCTCAAAAACATACAGAAATCCACAGTTTCATGCATCGACCTTGAACTGAACCATGAGATTATATCCTGACGAATATTTCTGATACATACAGGTGAGAAAATATGAAGCCATTTAGTCTTATAAGCTGTAGTGGCGCAAAGGACACTAGGTCGCTTAAAATATATGTGGAATACTTTAAATATCAACAAGATAGCATACTTTGCAAGTTACACATTTTATTAAGTTTTAAATGTTGAAACAATAAACATACTGCTCAAAACAAAACGTTCTTGAGCAATTTTTGTATAACTGTTAGTCAGTGTGCATAGTTAATGTGATATACTACACCTGTAGAGACATCTAATAAGACACCTGTGTAAACTTGAGGTGAACTGACCTCAAACATCCTCTAAAATCATGCAATGACGCTTCACAGTGATCATGTTGGCCAATATCCAATAAAGCAAAGAAAATGCCATCATCAAAGTAATACATATGACTGTATCTAGTTTTGTAATGCTTTGTGTTCGATTAAAATTGAATCTTCCTCACATAAAGATCTTACTTAATATTTTTCATGTGATTGACTGACCTGCAGACATGATAGTGAAGATTGGATCAACATGCCTCTCCAAGACAGAAAGTCTAGAGGTCCAACCAGATCACATCCTAAACCCAAAGACAAGTAAGCCATCACTGAAATGACATTTAATGGAAGTGTAGTTTGCCTGCTGATTTTTATTATTGTTTATTTTATTCGTAGGGAGCTTTTTGATCTGAAAAGACTTTTAGCATTGATCACAGCTCCTGTATCCAGACAACAGGTAAGATGTTTACATCAAAGTTATTCTTAACCTCGGGGTAAACGGAATCCTGGGTTATCTGTTTCACACTGTTCATACTTAACCATGGGTTAAGAGATAACCCTGGATATTCATAATTTGACGTTTCACACTGTGCATTCCTAAACCCTGGGTCAGGAATCTCCAACCCTGTTCCTATACACATAAACTGCTTAGGCTGTGATTACCATATTTTCCAGACTATAAGTCGCTCCGGAGTATAAGTCGCATCAATCAAAAATGCGTCATGAAGACGAAAAAAATATATAAGTCGCATTATTATTTCACAAAATCTAAGCCGAAGAACAGACATTTAATCTGGAAAGGCAAGTAAACAATCACACACAGAACAGCAGGCTGAATAGTTGTCCTTATGTTAACCTAATACAAACTTGATACAATTTTAGACGATACACAATAGTATACTGAACAAAAACTATGAAAAAATTGTGACTTATAGTCTGGAAAATACGGGAATTGGGGTCATAACATTCTAACCCTGCTTCGTTTCACACTAGGGATGTGACGGTATGAAAATTTCATATCATGATTATTGTGACCAAAGTTATCACGGTTATCAGTATAATCATGGTTTTGTTAAAATGAGATGAAAATAACTGATACACACACTGAAAACATTTGAACAAGTTTTATTTTTGAAAATCACAATTTAATATTTCAAGTCCCTGAAATTATTTCTGTGGTAATTTAAAAAAAAATCTTTCTAATAAGTTTACCGTGAAAGAATACAATACATTATCACTTAAATGCCTTCTTGTGCAAAAAAAACTATGTTGCATGTGCGTGCCTGCGTCTGCGTCAAACAGATTCTGGCTGGACAGGATTTACCGCAAGTTTTCAAAATCACGGTAATCAGACACGGTTGTAATGATAATACAATTTTAAACGATACTACTTACCGTCAGGACATTTTATCGTGGTTAATCGTGAAACTGGTTATCGTCCCATCCCTATTTCACACTGCATGGGTTTGGCACCGCAATGCAGAGTTAACCCCACAAAAGCGGTGCTACCTTGGGTTAATTTCAGGGATAACCCTGCTTCCAAATAACAAGTGTGAAACGATCCTTAACCCTGGGTTAAAAGCGGGATTTAAAACGAAGATGACCCAGGGTTAAGCTCAGTGTGAAAGCCCTAAAGTGAATCAGGATTGGGTAACATTCATTGAAAGGCTGAAACTAACAATTATTTTCATAATCGATTAATCGGCTGATTATTATTATTATTATTTTTTTCCGATTAATCGACTAAAACAGATAAAACATACAAATTTTCTCAATTATATTTTCAATTATAGCTACATAAGAAAAATTAGGGTATTCATGTGTAGAAGTGTACTCACATGTTAAAAGTGCAAAAGCCACATACTACTACAGTTTTATTGTATTATAATTTTGATTTTTATATTTTAAGCCTTAAAGGGGACATTTCGCAAGACTTTTTTAAGATGTAAAATACAGTATATATTTGGTGTGCCCAGAGTACGTATGTGAATTATAAGCTCAAAATACTATATAGATAATGTATTATAACATGTTAAAATTGCCACTTTGTAGGTGTGACCAAAAATGTGCAGTTTTTGGGTGTGTCCTTTTAAATGCAAAAAAGCTGATAAAATTCAAACACTGATCTTCATAATGGTGGCTTGTTGAAATTGAAACTATTTTGTGCTGTTAATTATTTTCTCTCTCTCTCTCTCTCTCTCTCTCTCTCTCTCTCTCTCTCTCTCTCTTTCTCTCTTTCTCTCTCTCTCTCTCTCTATCTCTCTCTTTCTTTCTGCACTAAATGGCAGTGCTGTGGTTGGATAGTGCAGGTTAAGGGGTGGCATTATAATAAGATCCCCTTCTGACATCAGAAGGGGAGGCAAATTTGAATAACCTATTTTTAGAAGCACTGGGGCCCAATTATAAAACTTAAACACTTTAAAAAAGTCAGATAAAAAAGTTTGTTCAGCTTTTAAATAGTAAAAAAATTTAAATGTCAAAATGAACACGAATTGAGTCTACAGAGATGTGCTGAGGAAATTTTCCACCGATTAATAAACTAATTTAATCTTTAACTTTGGACCTTGATGATAATTAAAATTTTTCATTATTGACACAATAAATAAGCCATATGATAAGTGACACACATGTGTTAATAAAAACCTGAATTTCCTCCTTACTTGCTTGTAAGATGTTTGTGGTTCATACTATTTTTATGAAAACCCAACAATACTCACTTATATTAACCAGCGTTCGTTTGTGCAGCGTTCGTCATTGTCCTGTCAGGTTTGCCAGATCCGCGTAATGAAAGCAGACCAATGACCATTCAAAATTAGTCCAAAAGCCTCCCAATGACTAGTTGTTGCAGGTGTCTTTCAATTGATCAGTTGTAATTTAAATTAAGTTAAAAAAATGAATTTATAATCACATTCTGAGTTCAGATCTGTGATAGTAAACACGAATCTCTACTCATCACCTTAGGTTTCCAGAGGACCAAAGTTACAGCTCTCCTTAAATGTTCATGACAGCCGTAAGAACGGTCCGATCACTGAAGCGTCTGAGCTGGATAACTTCAGGTGCACACATCATACTGTCTGGTAAACCAGGTTTGCCTCTCCTGTTGTTTTTTGTAACCAGTATTAATTTTGTTAACAGCGTGACTTATCGAAACCAGAGATGTTTTAGCGAGCGACCACATCATAAGGTTTTCTTGGAGATCTTCACAGCCTTGATCAAGAACAGACTTGGTTTCAGGTTAGTATATATAAACATGATTTGTCCTGCTATAAGAATGACCCCAGATAAAGATGTTGTAATGTAAATGCTAGATAAGTCTTTTTTGATTTCAGTGAGTGGTTGGAGATTTCTTCATCCGACGGTGTTTTGAGAGTTTTAAACTGCTTGAGACTATTCATCAGAGATCCGGTTTATCAGGCAAGTCCCAAATCCAGTATATGTGGAGAAATCGTGTCACACTGTCCCCTATTCAACCACATACTGCAGCGATTAACTGATGAACAGTGATAGCGATATTGTTTTATATGGGAGATTAGAAATAAAATCTGCCTTTTTTTGGCATATATGTCTGCCTTCTGTTTTAGAAAGTCTTCTTTGAACTTGAGGGGGCTGGACAGCTTGCTAAGGTACTGTAAAGATTTTCGGATATTTTAAGCCGTGAGTACAGGCACAGCAGCTCATTTATAGTGTTTGTCTCATTGGATGATTTTCAGTATATGGAGTCTGTGGCCACTGTGTATCTTGAATGTAGAGAACAGACACTGGACATTGAGCAGCTGGTCGCCATGACATGTAAGACAAATGTGCTTCAGTGTGTTATATGTTTGTGCCACAAAAATGTGCCACAAGATGAATAAAGTGTCTGCTGTCCCTGTTTTCCTAATTCGCGGTGTTACAGATATGTTTCAGAAATTGTCTTCGGTTGAGGAACAGAGACGGTGGATTATTAACTGTGGAGCACATAAGGTAACAGATTCACAGAGGAAATAATCCATTTGTGACCCTGGACCACAAAAACAGTCATAAGGGTCAAAATTTATCTGAAAGTATAATAAATACGTGGTTTGTTAGGATAGGACAATATTTGGTCTAGATACAACTATTTAAAAATCTGGAATCTGAAGTCCTTAACAACACATATTACTATATTACTATATTACTTTGTTGCTGATATATTTACACAGTAGGAATTTAACAAATATCTTTATGAAAAATTATCTTTACCCTAATGATTTTTGGCATTAATAAATATTGATAATTTTGACCCATGCAATGTATTTTTGGCTATTCGTGTGACTTATAACTGTTTTTTGTGCTCCAGGGTCAGACATAAAATGTATAATGCTTTAAAAGGTACCCCAAATATAATCCCATGTATGGTTTAATAGATTAACAGTGGGATTGTGAATGTGATTGAAGTGATGTGAAATTAAAACCCGTACAGATTAACATGTAAACATGGTAAACAAGTCTTCAATCAGTAGATTTTAAATAATGTGAAACAGAAGATGAGAGTTATAAATGCACACAGACAGTAGGTGGTGGTGTGTGGTCTTGACACCCGCATGTCAATAAAAATACAAGAACATCAAAGTCCTCTGTTCAGCCCTTTCAATATGAAACAGAGAGTAACATAAATGATGAACAATACAGACAACATACAAATGAAAGATCATCAAAATTAAGATGATTGAAGAGGTAAGAAAGTGGGGAGTAAAACATTCTTACATAAAACGCTACAGTAGATAACATAGTATTTATTTACTATAGTAAACTGTAGTAATATTTCACGTCAACCATTACACGTCATCTATGCAGAAAGCACCATGCACGAAGCATAATGGCCACCTCCACAGCTTAAAATGAGTATTACATGTTGGGATCCTTTGAAGTAATGAAAATATTTAATGTGTATCTATCAATGATTTTAGTAAAAGAAGGAAAATATAAAGAATTAAAGTCACAATGAAATGAAAGTAGTGATTGAAAAAGTTAAAAAATGTTGCATTTACTTCACACAAGCGCAGCCATGTCCCCTGTTGCCAGGGGAATGTTATGAAATGACGTGATTATGTGACGTGAACATCATTGAAAACCTGCAAACAGTTTTTGCAAGTTCCCGCAGTTTTTGCAATTCCCACAATTTTTGCAAGTTCCCACAATTTCAGCATAAAATTGCATAAATATCCTGCATATTCCATCGCATTTTTTAAGAAAACATGCCGCAAGTTCAAGGATTTTTGCCTGCAGCAATCACAAAAAAACTCAGCGTTTTTCTGGAAAGACTGATTGGTGCTCTTCACAGATTATGAGGGCACATAATCACAGATAAGTCATTTGTAAAAATACCCCATTATTCCCAAAAAATGTAAAATGTTTTAAATTTCATTTTCATTGTGACTTGTTAAAGCATACAAGTCTACGTAGTCATATCCATTTAAACGGCAGGTGGTTATGTGTTTATTTTTTCTAACTGTTCAATGTTTTTTGCAGACCCTAGTAAAGCTGCTGTCTATGCGGGACAGCGGTGTGGTATTAGGAGCTCTGCTGGCGCTCACCACACTAGCTGAAAGGTGCGTTAATATCCCACTGATATAAATCTACAGTCTATGTTAACCTTCCTGACCTAATCGCTAATCTTCATTTAGTCAAGAATGTAAAGAGAAGATCGGAGAGCTGTCTATTGTGGAGCATCTTCTAGTTGTGTTACAAGAATATGACATGTTGTCTAAAAGGTAGGTTTGACTTCTTAAAGTCTGTTTTTCAAAGTATTTGGGACAGATGCATCATGTATCTCTGCATCTCCTGTCAGGTTAAGCGCAGAGCTGCTGCGGTTGTTGTGTGCCGTACAGTGCGTGAGGAAACAGGTGCGCCATTGCGACGGTGTTCCCGTGCTCCTCAGTCTCCTGCACGCTGACCACGTAAAGCTGCTGTGGAGCACCGTATGGGTCCTCGTGCAGCTGTGTCAGGATCCGGACGCCAGCGCCGAGATCCGGGCATGGGGCGGCGTGCAGCAACTCCTGCGAATCTTGCATGGGTGCGTCACAGTTAGATCATGCTGGTTTTAGTGTTCATGATGTGTACGTCATTCAAAACCTTTTTTGCAGAGAGCGAATCTACGTGTCGGATCGTTCCACAATAGATGCGATCTCCAGTGCCAACGCAGCGGGCAGGGTACATAAACAGTATGTGAAGGCAGAGGTCAGCGCTCAGGAGACTGCAGAGAACATCATGAATCTTCAGGCAGGTGAGGTCAGACGAGAGTTGCACATTCGGATAATAACTGAAAGCATTAACCCTCATTCCTGTTCCCAGCATGCTGTGCAGCGATCACTGAGCTCGTATTGGATGACACTACAGCACATAATGTAGTTCAGGTAGATATCATCATTAATTCATTAAAGGCACAACAATTTGCTTTGACAGTGTCATCAATCTGCACCGTTGATGTTGTTTATCGCCATCTAGTGGTGAAAATTACATATTGTGCCTTTAATTTGTGCAGCGTTTTTCTTTTTTCTCTTAAATAAAATGTATTAATGTGCAGTGTGGTCATATATACATTTATATTTTAGGAGAATGGGGTGTACATAATCGGCAAACTGATTTTGCCACAAAGCTTTAACGGACCTCAGGCAAAATCTCTACAGGTGTGTCAGTCGAGTGAATGTATTCAAATATGATTTGCAGTGAAATGCATGTTGTTTCATAACAACAGCATATGAAATATACTAATTATTTATTATTGTTGCTCCTTATTTTCTAAAGTGTTATGCTTTTAGGGCTCTGCGGTTCCTTTTTAGTATGGAACGCAATAGACATCATTTTAAAAGGTATTATATTTCTGATTTTATACTTTTGACGAAGTAAGTGACGTACGTAGAGTGTTTCTATCTCTCATGACGGTCATGTTGTTGGTTTGTTTGTTCCAGACTCTTTTCCCCAGAGCTGTTTGGGATGTTTATTGATGTTGGACATTATGTAAGAGACATTTCTGCATATGAACCTCTGCAAGAAAAAATCTCACTTCTTTCGGTAAGATACTGATGTGGGGTGAGCGAAGACACTCCGTCACATAAATCTTTAAAAGGAGGATTTAAATGTCTGTAGGGAAGATAGTGTCTGTGTCTATCTAAAGCCCTATTTACACACAGATTACGGAAAATACACGGAAAATGTGTCCCTGGATTTGTCCGGGATCGTTTGATTTTGGTTCAGTCACACTGCCAATGATTTTCCGGAATCTGTGGGTGCTTTCACACACATCCCGTAAAGATCCCGTAAAGACACGTGGCATATTTAAAGATATTTTCCGATAACTTCTCGTGGAGATTACACCCGTGTACTCACTACATTACGCCCTTACGGCATTAGGTCTCATTCACTAAGCATGAGTACGCACAAATTTGTGCTTGAGATGTGCATACTAATGCTTTTTCATTAACAAATCATGTTTCAACTAAATCTTTAGTATCAAAATTTCTTGTAAATGTATAAAAAAAATTCAAGAACAACTAATACACACAGTATAATCACGGAATAATCACGTACTCTATAATCAAATACTAGGCTATGATTATAATGCATTTAATAATGTTGATAGATTATTATAATATTTTCTATTATAATATTTTCTATTATATTTTATTATATACATTATCTATATTATTATTATTATACAAAGTATATTATACATTATTTTATAGCCTAATTATTGTTTTCTACTAGGGCTGCATAACGAATAATCGCAACTAATCGTTTGCAGAATAAAAGATTTTTGTTTACATCATATATATGTGTGTGTAATAATAATAATGTATTTATAAATACACACATGCATGTAAATATTAAAAATTTTTATATGCATATATAATTTATATAATATATAAATACTTAAAATATATTTTTTTTCTTAAAATTATGCATGAATGTGTGCGTATTTATATATACATAATTATTATACACAGTACACACACACACACACATATATGAAAAAAAACTTTTATTCTGCAAACGATTTATCGCAATTAATCGTTATGCAGCCCTATTTATAGATGCATGTAATCAGGGGCGTCATGCACCAATTTTTTTTAAGGGGGCAGAGTGTGCACAGTTCACAGAAATTTCTGCATACACATACATCAAACGAATTATATTATAGAGCTTTCAGTCTTTTCCATGGCACTTACATTTCTAACAATATGAGCGCCCCTGCCTTCATGCAAAAAACTCCAAAATAAAAGTGTTCACTCACTTTCATATCAAATACAATTCAATCAGAATGATGACATGATATTGGTATCATATTTAGAACAGAAACGACATGTTTTATTTATTTAAGTTTTGTTTAATGAACAGTATGTAGGATTGTGGCCAAAACTGGTATTGCAATCACAAAACGTGTGGCTAAAACTGGTACTGCAATCACACAGCTGGTGGCCAATATACCAAACGACAACATAAACATCAGTTGAGGGCTGCAACTCCACTTTTTAAATGACAATATCCTGACCAGACCACTGTTGTCAGTGATATAAGTATTTGAAATGAAAATGATTTCTTAATGTCTAGTGACATATCAGGGCCATTTAATGATTAATTGATATACATTTCTTACATACTGTTCCTTTAATTGTGTCATTAATGCATTTTGCACAACAACTGCATTATGAAATTAATGTCATTTTAAATCCATAAAGTATATAAACAACGAAAATGACATAAGCTATAGCAACGTGATTGATTTTAATGTTCAATAATGATTTAAAAAAATATGTTTTAGGGCTGTGCAAAAAATCGACTGCGATTATCATGCGCGTGTCATCGGTAAAGCCGGTTCCGTGATTAGAAGTAAATCGCCATCAGCTGCTTTCAGATGGAGTGGCATTTATTACACAGACCCGTAGTTCACCGAGAAGCTAGGCAAAATCGCATAGATAATCGTAATCGATTTTCCTCGATTATGAACCCGATTTTGCCTAGCTTCTCGGTGAACTACGGGTCTGTGTAATAAATGCCGCTCCATCTAAAAGCAGCTGATGGCGATTTAATACTAATCACCGAACCGGCTTTACCGATGACACGCGCATGATAATCGCAGTCGATTTTTTGCACAGCCCTAATATGTTTAGATAAAATGATTGGAGGAACGAATTTTTGCATTAAATTTTACCTCATATGTGAGCATGTGTGATCCCGCGCCCACGTGAACTCTGGCGAACTTTGGCATTGTACCAAGAAGATGAATCTAGAAATTTCTACTAATATAACGTTGAAACGGTCACATTTTAAACCATACATTTTCTACACAGAGGAGGTTAACTGCACATTACCGTACTGGGGTTTGAAAATGTTGTGAGCGTTTCTTGCACGTTTTAATTCCTCAGATAGCCAAATGCAGCAGCAACATGAAAGCTCGTGAGCGCGCTCACGCTGATGACGTCTGCGGCTGCTCTGACTGCAGCGCCTGCCACCAGAAAGTAATGTAACATGTTCAAAACACTATCATAACGGAAAAAATCTTTGAAAAGTGACAAGGATGCAGCACAGAATTAATAATATTGTGGATATTAAACAGATTAAAAGACAAGTTACCGATTGATGGACGCTTTTTTGATTTTCAGGTTGTATGCAAAATCCATTTGGCTCAAAAAACCTAGGGGGCACGTGCCCCCTCAGTTTAAATGGGCATGACGCCTCTGCATGTAATAACAAATTTTAACACTTTACTTCCTTACTTTTTAAATCTCTATATTAAGCGTCTGCTTAATGCCTAATGTAAACATTATGTAAATGTAATGAGAAGTCTAAACATCAATGACTTGTTGTCCTATCTGTTTTATTTTAGATACAGATGCACGTCTTTAAAAAAGTTTTTGTGAGAATTTCAAATGTGCGTATAAATACGAAAAACGTATTAGTGAATGAGACCCATTGTTTCTGTATTTTGTTCACACTTGACGTTTTCTGTAAATGTTATGGTAATGTTACTAGGCCCCAGAAAAAGCAATCCCAGAAAAAAATTTGGGACGTGTTTGCGCTCACACTGAAGGACATTTTCAGGGTCAGCGTGCTGTGTGAATAGGGTTTAAGAGATAGGGTGGCATGTCACTAATATTGTTTATTTTGTCACAGATGCTTTGTTTTTCGTTACTTACACTGCGTTGGCCAAAGTAACAAAACTGTGACAAAAACGGAGAATAAATGCAATATCAAAAGAGCATAAAATGAATGATTCCGGGCAGATCTCAAAAATCATTGAGCACAGATGTTTGCAACTTTGAATGTTTTATATTTTGATTCCCTTTTCCATGTTTATGTTGTTTATCTGTAGAAGGACGAATTGGATGTTCTCAAGGAAAACATAGAGACAGTGAATCAGAATCGACCTCCTTTGAGAGTTATTAATGGTTATGCTGTTCTAGATCATCTGGGCAGTGGTGCATTTGGCAGCGTCTATAAGGTGAAAATGACTTCTGTAGTTATCATCACACTATGTGCCACTAAAAAACACTCATCCACTGTTGTTGTGATGATTTTAAGGTCCGTAAGCAGAGTGGACAGAATTATCTCGCACTGAAGGAAGTGAACTTTCACAATCCTGCTTTTGGCAAGGACACGCGCTCCCGAGACAGCAGCGTGGAGAAGATCGTCTCTGAGCTGACCATCATTAAAGAACAGGTTCACATGTGTTCTCACTTTACAATGGATCTCATTTACAAACAGTTTTTCACATTTATATGCACTTCTTACGATAACATTTAGCCTAATTCACACAGGCACGTGCAAAAGGTTATCAATTTGCATAATACATGCACAAAAAAGAGTTCCATATAAGGGCATGTTGCAACGCAGCAACTGTCCAATAAAAAAATTAAGAGAAGGATGAAGAACTAATAAAAGTAATGTACTATCATATCCGTTATCTGTAAAGTTTGGTTTTGTTTAGTTTTTGGATTTGGGGGGTTTTGCTGTTGGTGGAGGAAGTCAGGTGTGATGTGTGTGTATATCAGCATAACAGATATTGGTAAACAATTAGTATCAGATGCGTTAAGGCCGGTAATATGATTTCACCAAAGATGCACATCTGTATCTAAAATCAAACAGATCAAGATCAAGTAAATTGACGTTTGGACTTCTCATTTACATTTACTTTACATTTACATTTAGTCATTAAGCAGATGCTTTTATTAAGATTTAATAAAGTGAGGAAGCAAAGTGTAAAGGATTGTCATTATGCATATCTTCTTTATATGTGTAGAAAAATTTAGTGTATATAATAATATGTAAATATCATATATTTTATTATTGTATACATTATAAGTATAGTTGCCATTAATTATGATTATTGGGTACGTGTGGTATAAGTTGTTCTTGCATTGTGATTTAAAGAAAATTTTAGTACGGAAGTTTTTGTTGGATTATGATTTGTTCTTGAAAACAAATTTTTACATATGCATGCTTGGTGAATGAGACCTAATGTCTCAAACTCTTTCTCAAACATTGAGTTTTTCTTGATTTCTTTCAGATGTCACACCCGAACATTGTAAAATACTTTAAGACGTTTTTAGAAAGTAAGTATCCATCTGTGACCATTTTTTCAACCTTTTATATTGTTTACGACTGACAGTGTTTTCAATTTTGTTCTCAGCTGACAAACTCTACATTGTGATGGAGCTCATCGTAGGAGCGCCGCTGGCTGAACATTTCAATTCTCTCAAAGAAAAACAGCAGATGTTTACTGAAGAAAGAGTCTGGAATATTTTTATACAGGTGAGGATCTGAACGTCCACAGAGAGGAAAATCTGATTAAAGATGAGTAAACTAACATTATATTTATACTTTCATAGATATGTCTGGCTTTAAGATACTTACACAAAGAGAAACGGATCGTCCACCGTGATCTTACTCCGAATAACATCATGCTCGGAGAGAGAGATAAAGTCACCCTCAGTGAGTCAAGTGTCATTACTTTAATGTAACTGTATTGTTGGACTGCTCATTAGGGGTATGAATCATCACTGGTCTCACGATTCGATTACGATT
This sequence comes from Paramisgurnus dabryanus, assembly GCF_030506205.2. Lineage (NCBI taxonomy): Eukaryota > Metazoa > Chordata > Actinopteri > Cypriniformes > Cobitidae > Paramisgurnus > Paramisgurnus dabryanus. The sequence goes on from NC_133349.1 coordinate 2,817,827, forward strand.
ATTATGTCAACGATTCAATCCGTTATCTTGATGCATCACGATGTGTTGTATTATCAATTTTTGAGAGAGAGAGAGAGAGAGATTTTTAATAATTGATTATTTGTTTTTATGCATTGATGTAGTAATCCCTCATGACATAAGAAAAACAGGATAGTTTTTAAACAAAAAATATAAACTTTCAGTGAATTTGTGCTTAAAACGATTTTTTTGCTTAAGCACAATTTTACTTAAATTTAATATATTTTGTCTAAAAACAAGACTTCTTTTCTTAAATCAAGATGCATTTTCTTGATGAGCAAAATGACCTAAGAATTTTTTGATATTTGTACTGAAAACAAGATAAAAACACTAAGTAAGAGAGTAGGGGAGAGAGGGGCACAACCTAACGCTTTTTGCACTTTGGCTCTATAATTCAAAACATATTTAAGTTAGATTAATATTTTTTTACACAATCAACACACACATCTCTGCTACAAATGAACACTTAAAGTTTGTTTGTAAGACTTACTGTTATTCTACAATTACACCGAAAGTGACAAAGGAGTGCAAATGTGACAACTTACCCCATAGGTGTGGTTCATTGTAACAAACAGAGGGTTTGTTGTAACACCTGCTAGAATTTTTTTTTTTAAACACAAATAATTCAATAAAATTCTGTCTATATACTAAAGGTGGATATTGTTTATATATCTGCCTATAATAGATAGATATCCACACATTCATCCATCCATGATCCTTCATCTAACCATCCGTCTATTATGTAGCAATGCATAGAAATAGATTTTTTTGAAACGGCTGTACAATTAAGACAAAAAAAATCATAATTGTGAGTTATTTACTCTGATATTGTATTAACAGTTATCATTTTGATTCATAGTATTTACATTGTTTTCATTTCATTATCATCGTATACCTGAGGCTTAATTGTAACACAGTGTGACAACTAACCCCACTGTGTAAAAATGTTTTCAATCCCAGCTATCAGTTACTAGGAGTTGTTGACATGTTTCAAACTGCTGTTATGTTTTAGGTAACAAGAAAGTGATTAAAATAATATAAGGTTGGGTTTGGTGACTTAGACACACAACTCAGAATTCATAAACAACATAAGATGAAGAAATTTACTTTCATGCCTCCAAAACACTCTTTGTTCAATATCTTAACCAAAACTTTTCACAAATTCACAGAAGATCTTCTGACAGTAAGAGAAAAAGACCAAAAGTACAGATTGCTCGGCCCTGCAGAAATATGTAAACTAGCTGCATTACAATTAACCCTGCGTTAGTTTGTGCCCCGCTCACCCCTATATTGTTACAATTAGCATTAAAGATGCAATCTGTTGCTTTATTCCATCTCAGTTGGAAACTGACAGCTGACAGCTTAAATTGTGAATCAGGTTAAGGGAAGCAGTTTTAAACACTGATTGTTTATGTACTGTTTTCTTAACCAAAAGTAAGCACATTTTAAAATCAGTCAAGTGTAAAATGTTTTTCTGGCGTGTATCTTTTTAACCAATATGTATTTAATCTTTCACAGCTGATTTTGGTCTTGCAAAGCAGAAACAGGAAAACAGCAAGCTGACATCAGTCGTTGGAACAATACTGTACTGCTGGTGTGTACATCTGTCATTATCTGTGAAAATCTGCAGGAGAAGTGTATGAGTTGTGTATGTTGTGTTATTTTTGATCAGTCCAGAGATCGTGAAGAACGAGCCGTATGGTGAGAAAGCAGATGTTTGGGCCACAGGTTGTATCCTCTATCAGATGGTCACCCTCACGCCTCCTTTCTGCAGTGCAAACATGCTTTCGCTCGCTACTAAGGTGAAATCTTAACATTGCTAAATCTTTGACATGACCTTACTCAGTCAATATTAAAGATAAGAAGATTATATTTACACAGAATGAGCTTCATGTTATATAGCATGGTTTTATGGGAAAAACAGTAAATCACAACAAAATGACTTTAGCTGGGTTTTCACACGCAGGCAGGGTCATATATATATATATATATATATCTTTATTCCTCATGTTTTCAGATTGTGGAAGCACTGTATGAGCCAATAAAGGATGATGCTTTCTCTGAGAGAGTTACACACATGATTCAATGGTACAGTATGAGATCCCTGAAGTTGACTTTTTTTTAAGTTTACCTTAAAAGTTTCTACTTACTGTATATAGCTGTGGAAAACGTGGAGACCACTTCAAAATTTGCAGCATGTTTACATTTTCTTTTCTTAGTAACCTTTATTGTCCCCCTTAAAGGCAATTTGTTCTGCAACATAAGGGTCAGCTTACACCAAATACACAAAAAACTACCCATTCCTTTTTGAGTTAATCAAGCTTATAGCATGAGGAACAAATTAAAATTTGTTTTTCTTAGCTAAATGAACCCTATACAAAGATCCAGAGGAGAGGATCTGAAATGCATTATGAAGAGGTGATATACACTCACCTAAAGGGTTATTAGGAACACCTGTTCAATTTCTCATTAATGCAATTATCTAATCAACCATGGCAGTTGCTTCAATGCATTTAGGGGTGTGGTCCTGGTCAAGACAATCTCCTGAACTCCAAACTGAATGTCAGAATGGGAAAGAAAGGTGATTTAAGCAATTTTGAGCGTGGCATGGTTGTTGGTGCCAGACGAGCCGGTCTGAGTATTTCACAATCTGCTCAGTTACTGGGATTTTCACGCACAACCATTTCTAGGGTTTAGAAAGAATGGTGTGAAAAGGGATAAACATCCAGTATGCGGCAGTCCTGTGGGCGAAAATGCCTTGTTGATGCTAGAGGTCAGAGGAGAATGGGCCGACTGATTCAAGCTGATAGAAGAGCAACTTTGACTGAAATAACCACTCGTTACAACCAAGGTATGCAGTAAAGTATTTGTGAAGCCACAACACGCACAATCTTGAGGCGGATGGGCTACAACAGCAGAAGACCCCACCGGGTACCAGTCATCTCCACTACAAATAGGAAAAAGAGGCTACAATTTGCAGGAGCTCACCAAAAGTGGACAGTTAAAGACTGGAAAAATGTTGCCTGGTCTGATGAGTCTCGATTTGTGTTGAGACATTGAATTGGGTGTAAACAGAATGAGAACATGGATCCATCATGCCTTGTTACCACTGTGCAGGCTGGTAGTGGTGGTGTAATGGGGTGAGGGATGTTTTCTTGGCACACTTTAGGCCTCTTAGTGCCAATTGGGCATCGTTTAAATGCCACAGCCTACCTGAGCATTGTTTCTGACCATGTTCATCCTTTTATGACCACCATGTACCCATCCTGATGGCTACTTCCAGCAGGATAATGCACCATATCACAAAGCTCGAATCATTTCAAATTGGTTTCTTGAACATGACAATGAGTTCACTGTACTAAAATGGACCCTACAGTCACCAGATCTTCGTGCCCTGGATGTGCATCCCACAAATCTCCATGAACTGCAAGATGCTTTCCTATCAATATGGGCCAACTTTTCTAAAGAATGCTTTCAGCACCTTGTTGAATCAATGCCAATGCCAGAAGGCAGTTCTGAAGGCAAACACAGTATTAGTATGGTGTTCCTAATAATCCTTTAGGTGAGTGTATGTCGGATGTAATGTTACGCACCTGCCTATTATACAAATCTGACAACGCCATCAATTTCACACCCACTACTTTAATGCAATTATTCACAACCTTAGCCAGTGCATTTTGACCAGTTAATCCAGTTTTCATTTGTTGCAATGAAATGTACATAAAAAAATAATATTTTATTTGGATTTTTTTACCTATAAGTAGTACATTCAGAAAACGTCAATTATTTTGGAGTGGTATTTTATTTTTTAAGAGCTGTGTATGCAACATTTTGTGCTTTTGATTGATTTAATCTTTATTTGATTGATTTTTGCTTAATTCTATGGTGGGTTCAAGTGATATACTGTACGGACATTACTTTCTTGGACGATTCCTTATAAACACGATGCTTTTTGAGCATTTTCTAAAACAAAATGAAAAGCAAAGGTGTGCTGCAATCCTCTTATTTGCATGAAGGCTTAAGTGATGTTTGCAGGGTTTCCAAAGTAATAAAAAATAGTTAAAATTTCCAAACCTGCTCAGCTAAATACTGAATTAAGTTGAAACTGCTTTTTGAATTCCCAAAACGTCATTCTGGCCGATACCAAATAGCTTAGCAAGACATTGTGGTGGCATTGATCTGTCCTTATCTTATGTAACGACTCGTTTTGAGTAGGGGTGCTTAACGATTAATTGTGATTAATCGATAGCAGAATAAAAGTTTTTGTTTACATCATATATTTGTGTGAACTGTATATAATAACTTTGTATAAATAAATGCACACACATGCATGTATATATTTAAGAAATGTTTACATGTGTATATACATTTGTATATTTATTTATAATTTATATTATATATAAATATAAATACCTAATATATAAATATTTTTTTTCTTATAATTATACATGCATGTGTGCATATTTATATATACATAATTATTATACACAGTTCACACACATATATGATGTAAACAAAAACTTTTATTCTGCTATCGATTAATCGCGATTAATCGTTAAGCACCCCTAGTTTTGAGTTATCATTATATAAGTTATCATATTGGGTTTAGATCAAAAGTTCTTTTTTGGCTTCTGCCCAGGTGCTTGACTCCTAACCCAAACGTGCGTCCTGACATCATTGAGGTCAGTTCCCGAATTTCTGACATCATGATGAGGTTTGTGGACGGTCTGTGTGCATCCCATAATTCATTAGAGAGAAGAGCAGAGCGTGACCGAAAGAGAGCACAGAGGTATTTCTTGGAGAGTAACAGGACCAGGATGTGCGGCCCACAACAGGTTTGCTCTGAAAACTTTTGTTTTGATTTTATTATAATCTGTGTGCCTGTCAATAATTAAAACTTTCCCTTTCAGATGGGATACAAGCTGAATAATCTATGGATGTTGTTTTTATTTTAGAGTGTGAGCCTTAAAGTACAAGATGATCAAGATGAACCACAGACACAGAGTTTTGAAACATCTGCATCTGTTTTAGAGGAAGAAGATCAGAGCCGAGGTTGCAGAGTTCTGTTTTAAAACATAAATAACATTGATGTTGTATTCGAGTCCAACTTATTTGAGTCTGAGTCATCTAAGTTTATCTGGACACTTGATTCGGACTCAACATAATTGTTTATGGTAGTATATTAGTATGCTAACACTTCTTTTTAACACTTTTTTTTACAGAAAATGCCCAGTGTGCTGTAAAGTGTTCAGATGAGCTAAACCTGGCCAGGTAAGTTTACATACTGTGCTGTACACTGACATACAAGATATCATTTTAATTGGAAATTGGACATTATATACTAGAATTTATATAACAGTTGTAAAAGTAAATGAACATTGTTTCAGAGGCAAATCAAGTTTTTATATTTCGATGTATGATTATAAAGAGAATTTGGAGCAGTGTGTTCAGATGAATCATTCACGATAAGATCATGAATGTTAAAGGAGGGGTTTAATGCTATTTCATTAACACAGTTAAAGAGTTATCCTCATGCTAAACAAATGCAAAGTGTCAAAAATGCTGTCAAGTATTTTTGGGCCGCCTCTTGGGTACCCGTTACATATCAGTGACCCCATATTCCTTTTATGGGCACTTCCCCTGGAAAAGCACGCCCACATGTCAATCAGAGTGAGAGCGAGAATGATGAGGATGCTCATTAGCATTGTTGTTCCTTCGAGTAGAAGTCACAGGCATCACTCCACGTGACAGCTTTGTTTTATATCAACAATGACAAGAAAGAAGTAGGTTTTTTTTGGATGTAAGGAGAAGAAAGCCTTGTTTAGCTTTTCAAGTAACTTAGCCTTATGGAAACAATGGATAGTTTTTTTATCCGGGGTAGCAGCAGGGTTTTGCGAGTGTGGTTGTTTAACGTTGGATTTTGTTAAAAAGTCCCAACCGGGTCATGAATTGCAGGCGGTAAGTAAAACTGCTTCAAATGTCTGTGTTTTGTTTGCAATCGGTGCGTAAGTGCTTATAATGTAAACGACACGAACATGTAGTGAACCATAAATTGTCCAGAGATAGTGGGATAATGTTTTGTGTGTGTTGCTTGCTCATGACTCGCTTCTCCTGCTGGATGCCTCTGGGATTTCGTGCTTTTCCAGAAACATTTGCAAGAACTGATCTGTCTTTTATAAATCTGATCAAACTAAAGACTGTTCGGAGATATAAGGATGTAATACTAGGTACTCAAGATTAACATGAGTTATCAGGATTTTAATGTTTATCATTATTCAAAAGCACTAAACGTGTTTTGTGTGTTCAGCAGTGAGGCCTTTCAGAAGGGAAAATCTCGACCAGGTAAATAGTCATATTAATCTTTGCCAATGATAGGGACATTTGTGACTCTGGACTACAAAACCAGTCCTAAGGGTCAATTTTTTTACATCATGGGTTAGGGTTGAATAAATAAGCTTTTTATTGATGTTTGGTTTAGGATAGGACAATATTTGGCCGCAATATATCTATTTAAAAATCTGGAATCTGAGGGTGCAAAAAAATCTAAATATTAAGAAAATTGCCTTTACAATTATCCAAATAAAGCGCTTAACAACACAAACGAATTATAAATACATTTTATATATATTTAAGGTAGAAAATGTACAAAATGTCTTCATCCAATATGGCAAAGAAATATATTTTCAAATATAATTTTAAATATTTTTCAAAATATACAGAAAATTACCGAGCCAAAAAAGGAAACCTTCATGCGCAGATTTTTTTTAAAGTTTAGTTCCGCATGCTCACGTTTTAAACTTCTGCACATGAATGTTTCACAAGCGAAAGTTTCAACTTTATTTAATTTTGCTCAATGTCCCCTTAGGGGCTCCGTAGTAAATGGCCCAAAATATGTACTAAAATATATTTTGAAATATGTTTACAAAAATGTATTTTTCACCAGTATACTTTTATTTTGAAATATACTTTAAAAATAAATATATTTTAAAGCATTTATATTAATGTCACATTGGAAGAAAAATTTTGTAAGTTACGAACATGTAAACATAACAGGTTTGAAAAGATTCAAATTAAATAAAATTTCAACTGCAAAAATGTAATGTAAATGTACTAATTTTAGATTTTATACATACTTATACTTTTTAAAATAACTTTTATTTTTTTTGCTTTATGGGATGGAACATGATCTGTTATTAAAATCCTAATGATTTTTTATTTAATAATTTTGACCCATAAAAATAATACCATGCTACTTATGATTGGTTTTGTGGTCAATGGTCACATATTTTAAATGCTCTGTGGTGTTTTTCTTTAGCTCATTTAGATATTCACAACATAAATTGAAACAAGCACTAAAAAGCAATCGAATATTGACATCAGCAGAGAAATTTTGTATCGGTGCATCCCTAATGTCACTTTTGTTTCACATACAGTATTGTTCAAAATAATAGCAGTACAATGTGACTAATCAGAATAATCAAGGTTTTTAGTATATTTTTTTATTGCTACGTGGCAAACAAGTTACCAGTAGGTTCAGTAGATTCTCAGAAAACAAACAAGACCCAGCATTCATGATATGCACGCTCTTAAGGCTGTGCAATTGGGCAATTAGTTGAATTAGTTGAAAGGGGTGTGTTCAAAAAAATAGCAGTGTGGCATTCAATCACTGAGGTCATCAATTTTGTGAAGAAACAGGTGTGAATCAGGTGGCCCCTATTTAAGGATGAAGCCAACACTTGTTGAACATGCATTTGAAAGCTGAGGAAAATGGATCGTTCAAGACATTGTTCAGAAGAACAGCGTACTTTGATTAAAAAGTTGATTGGAGAGGGGAAAACCTATAAAGAGGTGCAAAAAATGATAGGCTGTTCAGCCAAAATGATCTCCAATGCCTTAAAATGGAGAGCAAAACCAGAGAGACGTGGAAGAAAACGGAAGACAACCATCAAAATGGATAGAAGAATAACCAGAATGGCAAAGGCTCAGCCAATGATCACCTCCAGGATGATCAAAGACAGTCTGGAGTTACCTGTAAGTACTGTGACAGTTAGAAGACGTCTGTGTGAAGCTAATCTATTTTCAAGAATCCCCCGCAAAGTCCCTCTGTTAAAAAAAGGCATGTGCAGAAGAGGTTACAATTTGCCAAAGAACACATCAACTGGCCTAAAGAGAAATGGAGGAACATTTTGTGCACTGATGAGAGTAAAATTGTTCTTTTTGGGTCCAAGGGCCACAGGCAGTTTGTGAGACGACCCCCAAACTCTGAATTCAAGCCACAGTACACAGTGAAGACAGTGAAGCATGGAGCATGATATGGGCATGTTTCTCCTACTATGATGTTGGGCCTATTTATCGCATACCAGGGATCATGGATCAGTTTGCATATGTTAAAATACTTGAAGAGATCATGTTGCCCTATGCTGAATAGGACATGCCCTTGAAATGGTTGTTTCAACAAGACAATGACCCAAAACACACTAGTAAACGGGCAAAGTCTTGGTTCCAAACCAACAAAATTAATGTTATGGAGTGGCCAGCCCAATCTCCAGACCTTAATCCAATTGAGAACTTGTGGGGTGATATCAAAAATGCTGTTTCTGAAGCAAAACCAAGAAATGTGAATGAATTGTTAAAGAATCATGGAGTGGAATAACAGCTGAGAGGTGCCACAAGTTGGTTGACTCCATGCCACACAGATGTCAAGCAGTTTTAAAAAACTGTGGTCATACAACTAAATATTAGTTTAGTGATTCACAGGATTGCTAAATCCCAGAAAAAAAAAATGTTTGTACAAAATAGTTTTGAGTTTGTACAGTCAAAGGTAGACACTGCTGTTTTTTTAAAACACACCCCTTTCAACTAATTGCCCAATTGCACAGCCTTAAGAGCGTGCATATCATGAATGCTGGGTCTTGTTTGTTTTCTGAGAATCTACTGAACCTACTGGTAACTTGTTTGCCACGTAGCAATAAAAAAGATACTAAAAACCTTGATTATTCTGGTTAGTCACATTGTACTGCTATTATTTTGAACAAGACTGTATGTTTCCAGCATCGGCAGGAATCTGTTTGTCACAGAGAAAAGTTCGACAGATTGATGATCCGAACCAAAGACTTCTGGAGCTTCTGCATAAGATTGTGTTCATAACTCAGGTGAGCTTTAGTTTCAACGATTGTTTTAATAACTTATTGGGGAGGTTTCCCGGACATGGTTTAGATTAATCCAGGACTAGGCCTTAGTTATATTAGGACATCCAAGTCACTTTTAAAGACATGATGTCAGTGTGAGATGTTTTTAAATTAAGGCAGCTCAAACATGCATTTTAGTCAGGGACTATGATAAACCCTGTCTGGGAAACCGCCCCATTAAGTTATAACTTATTAAAACTTATTGTCGAAGCGCATGTTGGTGCATTTATATAGAATGCTTGTTTTGTAATAATAAAAAAGAGCCAGACGGAGTGTTTTATCATTGTAATGCATTGGTTTCTTTGACACTCACCTTTAGCTTCCACCTGCTCCCCAAACCAGCTTCAAACAGCGAACGATCGAGCGCTTTAAGAAACCGTTGTTTTCTCATGGAAGTGATCCATACAATCTAAAGCTGGAGCTCAATAAGGTACTCGATAGAAGTACTTTAAGAGTATACTGCATTTTCATTGACAAAGAGAAACAGCTCCATCTAGTGGTCACTTTAGTGAATGTAAGACTCCTTATCCTCTTGGCAGGTGCTTCAGGGAAGCCAGGAGTTGGTAGAGATGACCTCAGCAAGCAGGGAATGGTGGTCCATGATCCAATCTCTTGGTTCAGAACCTTCTTCTGCCGACAGTCGAGGTAGATCAAGTCAGCATTTTTCCTGGTTTGACATTTAAACGTTAAAAACCCTGCTGAGATCATCTTGTGTTTGGTAGGGGATTCAGGGTATTGTGGTCTTCAAGATGGACTCACCTATGAGGACATACAGGTGAGATTTTAAGACTTACCCGGTACATAATCCTGATGAGAGATCCGCCAGCATGAAAGCAAAATTACTCAGCCGCATTTTCATACATATTTGCTTTTGTGCTTGTTGCGCTCCTATTTATGTCATTCATGTTTGGTCGCTTTTGCAATTCCTTTTGTGTCATTCACCATTCTTTGTGACAGATGCAGTTTATTTAAACAAATGAAAATTCTAAACTGTATGAATTACTTTGTTTTGCTGAATACAAAGAAATATAAAAAGAAGTTTGTAACCAGGCAGATCTGGGGCACCATTGACTTCCATTAGGAAAAAATAATACTATGTAAATGAATGGTGCCCCTAATCTGTTTTATTCTTCAAAATATCTTTAAGTACACAATTTATACCTTGAAACAGGTTGTAATGTTGTGAGTCTGGTTGGTTTGGTTTATGGCTCTGACTCAGACTGATCTCACGGAAAGTTGTGTTAGTCACACAAAATTTGATGAAATTATTTGTGTCCATGGCATGAAATTCAGCTTTTTACGTGCCTTGAGCACGAATGACTTTTTCGTGTCACTCGCACGAATCTCTATAAATAGTTTTTCATGTCCGTAGCACAACTTTCTTTTTCGTGGCATTTTATGTATAGTTTTCTCATGTATACTCTTTTCCTATTTTCTTGCCATTTTTGCTTGCGGTTGGGGTAAGAATTACTTTCCGTTACATTTTTAGACATCCAAACCCCAACTCTAACCCTAGTTCCTGGCGAAATAGTTTTAAAAGTGGAAGAAAAACATGTAGAAACCAATAAATAAAAGTACATCCTAATCCAAACCCCAAATCTAACCCCAAGCGATTTAAAAATAGGAAAAAAAAGAGAAAACAATACATAAAATGACACGAAAAACTATAGAAATTCGTGCTCAAGGCACGAAAAAAGCTGAATTTCGTGCCATTGACACAAATAAAAAAAAATCAAATAAAATTGTGACTATAACATGACTTTCCATTAGATCATGTTGCTCAGACTTCTTTATTGAATCACATTTTTTCTCTGGAAATAAATGAAGAAACACTTACAGATGTAAGTTCAATGTACACATGGGCTTTCTTTGTTGTAGTCTGAAGTTTTAAATCTGTGTTTCAGAGCATCCTAGAGGATTTGCTGGAGGAGAACGGTTATTACAACCGAGCTCTGAGCAGGTAGTCACTAAGTTTAATACAATTCAATATAGGAAGAACCTGACTTCTTATATTATTGGCTCCTAATATGTTTATTATTTTCCTCATTTTTATAAGTCGTCTCAGATAAAAAGCTAAATGTAAATCTTTGTGTGATTTACAGGGGCAGGCTTGATTCTAGAGGAGAATCGAAAAGTCACACCTCGTGACCTGCGTGACATCAGTGATTTGTCATGAGATGCAACAGCCTGGCGGCAACCCCTCAGGTCCACACATGCAATGAAGACCCAAACAGAATTACATATTAAGCTATAAAATATATATATAAAGAGTATATAAAGAGCTCAGATGCAAAACCCTCTAAGTGCGTATGACATGTGCGTCTTATAAATTTGCAAACCGGTATTTCTGAATGGCCTGAGGCCGTGATTAAGTGAAAGTATATGATGAACGTATAATATTTTCCCAGAGCATTCGTTAGAAACGATGTGAGAAATATTTACTAACTTTTACCGTTTTTCTTTTGGTTGATTTGACTTAACTTAGGGCTGTAGTTTAAAGTGGATAAATCAAATATTTAGTTTTTTAAAAACCCTATGGAGAGATAATAGCGTAGATGGACAAATGTACACATTTTAAATATATATTTAATGTACATTTATATAATGCAACTGTTTGTGAGCTTTGGCTTTATTATAAGGCCAATTTTATTTCCCTATTTTAGTGGCTGCACAGTGAGCTCCAATAGTTTAAAACCCCTTAAAAATGAAAATAATCATAAAAAACTATTTAGGATCCCATACGGCAGAAATGTTTTTTAAATAGCCTATATTTTAAAATATACAAAAATGGCCTAAAAATATATTTTGGAATATGTTTACGAAATGTAGTTTCACCAATATATTTTTTGGCTTTTTGTATATTTTTAAATATATTTTTAAAATAAATACATTTTAAAGCATTAAAAAATATATTTAGCCTTCCATATATTTTAATACTGGGAAATATATTCACATTGCATTTGAAGAAAAACTTTGTTTACAAACCTTTACAAGATATATTTTCAACTTCTAAATTATACTTTCTAAAATTAACTTGTATTTAGCATATATTTAAAATATTTTTTGGCAAAAAATACATTTTTGCCATATTGGATGTAAAATTAAAAATGTATTTGCTTGCCCTTGAAATACATTTTGAAATATATGTTGATATATGAAATTAAAACTAAATATTTTAAAATTCAAAAATATATTCAGTTGAGCAAAACTTTCTACAAAATGTATTTAGCATATATTTAAAATATATTTTTGGTCGGAGAAATTTATTTATTTGCCATATGGGATTTAATGCATAACTGTAAACTTAATATTTCAGATTCTGCAATCTTTGTGTAGCTCTTCAAAACCTATTAAATTGTAAAAAGTGAAAAGATGGTTCAACTTAAAAAGTTACTTCAATTGATAAAACCTAAAAAAAAAATGTTTATTCAACTTTTTATTTGAATAAACTTACATTTTTTTAAGTGTTACAAATTAAAGTAAATGTTTAAGTTGATTCAACTTTTCACTTTTAAATAATGCTGGATTGCATTGGTGGAGTCTGAATCATGCTAGTTTATGTGCATGCCATCATTTTGGCGACGTGATGAATTTATATATGAATTGGATAATTTGTTATTGACTTTTTATTGAAGTTTTTTTTTTTACCACCATCTCAGGATAAAGACTGCACTTTACACACTTTAATATTTGTTGAATACTTGCATATCCCCTGTCCTGTTGTCTTTTATAAATACTGCGTACCATTCCTCATGCATGCTATACTAACAACAGTACATTATGCATATACAATACATGATGGCTTATCTGCACCCTCTAGTGGGCAAAGACAGCTAGTGCAATAAATAAACAGAAGACCAGAAAATAAATTGCAAGTAAATATTTATTGATTTACTTTATATTGATAGATTTCAAATAGATATACACAACTATACATACTGCACTGTTATTTAAGGAAACAAAAACATGGACAACAAATGTGAACAAGGGAATAGCACATATTATTTATTGAATAAAGGCTGAGAAATGTCCATTTTTGTCAAGCTGTTTCCATATGCATAGAGTCATCAAGAACCAGAAGTGTATCCCCAAAAAATGGGATTGTAATATTGTTTCTCTGCTCTGATAAAATGCGATTACCAATGAAAAATATGTTCCCCGATGTGGCAGAGAATGATAAGGCAATCTAAAAACATCTGTACAAACATCCATAAATAAAACTCCATCTCTTTTAATTGTGCACGAAGCATACTTTGTTCACTTCAACTATACACATTTCCAACTGCATAATGGAAGACATAAAACATCTCTCTTACGTGGTCTATATAAAAATGACAGCAATGAAGGTAAAATATTGTCCTCCTGTCATTTAAAGTGACACCGCTCATAAATTACTATCCGTAGAGGCAGATGTTCTCCGCCTCGCCGTAATTATGTTGTCTGGGGTAGCCGAATGCGCGTGCAACGCTGCGTTTGTGCTCGCTGCTTTCGATCTGTTCCTCAACACCGCGTGCAAAAGCATTGCCCCTGTTATACAGGTTTAAACGATGCCGACATGCATCTACACCGCCAGCCACTGCTAGCAACACACATACATTCAGGAAAAAATGACATATGTAGATACGCAACACATAATCAGTCCTTTTTTTTTTTTAAAGACGTAACGTCTCGGACGAGATACGACGTAAAGCTGCTCTTATACGAATAGCCATGCATTAGCAGCTATTGCACGTAATCAGAAGACATAATAATTCAAGCTTTAAAAGGGTTTAAAAGTAGACAACCTTTGCTCGGGCATAACAAATAATTACAATGAACTGGTTTAACAAATCAAATATCTAATAATATATAGCTTCAACATTTGAATGGTGCTTTAATAAGACTATGGTTTCTGTATGCAATAGTCAAAGCCAAAGTCTTTACTTGTATATACGTTCTTTAAACACTTCCTTTATTCCTAAACCTTTAGGGTACAAAAGCTTGTTAAATACATTCAAGAGTAAAATGAGAACCGCCGTTGCTCAGACCAAAGTAGAGGAAGCACGTTTTGGTTTAAGGTTGAATTTGAAAGGCCAGTAGCTCTTCTGAATGCATGTTATTGAGCGATCTCAGTTCAGGCAGTTTCAGGAGGAGCTTGGTGAAGATGGCCGATTCGTTCGAGTGGTTCTTCATGATCAAGTTCCTCAAAGCTCGGATCAAAGTCTCCTGTAGGGCCTCCACGCCGTTCACGTTCTCGATGGCCGATCGGTCTGCACGGGCAAAAATCGTGTCAATCATCTGTTATAAATGTTATATATGAAGCTAGGTGTTGAAAGAGAGAGATGTTTACCTGCAGACACCAGAACCACGGCCGTGAAGAGACTCATCTCCTCTTCGTTAAGCTGCAGGGCCGTCAGCTTCTCACTAAAGTCAAACATACAGGTGAGCAGCTCTCCGGTGCCCAAGGAGCGTAAAAGGTCCACGCTGTACTTCCTACCACCGAGGAAGGTCACAGTCCGCTCTTTCACATCAAAGAGAGACACGAAACGCACCATCAGCACCTGTGTGGTGGGGAAGAGAGGAGAAACATTAGAGCTTATGAAGAAAAGGAAATACTGTGAACGGTCAGGATGATGCATTACCTCGAAGGTTCCTGCCTTCAGGAGGTTGACCTGATCCTGTTGGGAGAGTTCCTGAAAACCGGGGATCCGCTTGGCAAATTCCACGACTTCTCTTACGGCGGGGATGAAGCTCTTGGAAAACTCCTCCCAGATTTCATGACCGGGCTTGCAGGGGTCCACGAAGGGGGAAACGTTCATGGGACATACCTGAGAGAAAACACCACAGAGTCAAATTACACACCTATATCGTCTTATGTTTTATGATACTGTGCCTCTGTTCAAAAACATAATGAGCTGCATACTTGGGCAACGTACTGCTCATATAGAGTCACGTAGACACCCAGGCATCTCAACAGGTTTGGGAACAGAGCCAACATCTCTTGCCCTAAGCAAGTACTGAACCTAATATTTATGCACGCACTTTCGAACTAAACAGTTTGAGCAAAGTATCACTAACCAGATGCCTTCTGTATCCTCCTCTCTGAAGTTCGTTGATGTTATTCCCATTAAACGCGTGGTAAGGCAAGTTTTCCAACTGGCCGCCGCAAGGGCTTTGACTGCTCTGCTGGGCCACGTGATACCCGCTCGCGTGTTCCCCGTAAGGCGCAGGGATGACTCTTAGGTTCCTCTTACAGTCCGAGCGTCTCTGGCTGTCGACCCCACTGCCGTTGCCCCAGTGGTTCCAGCATTCCTGCGGCTGTTCCTCATCCTTACTGCCGGTGCTCAGCGTGTCCGAGCTGGCCGGAGAGACGGAGCCGGCGTGGGGAGGACTCGCGGGCTGTTTAAACGCGAACAGTTCTTCCCGCTGAAGTCCGTTGCTCGCCACGTCTTCCTCCCCGCTGTCTGACGAACAAGACGATGCCGGGCTCATGGACGTATCCATGGGAACGACCGACTCAGAGTCCCGAGACAGATCCGAAGCGGACCTTGGCGAATCCGGCGGTGACGGAGAGGAGACGTTCGAGCTGGTTTCTACGGCACACGGTACGGCCTGGCTGCCGTGAAGCATGCGCTGGAGCTGACTGTTGTTCATCATGTTATTCATGGCCGTCTGCATCTCCAGGAGCATCCGCTGTTTCTCACGCTTGGGGATTCTTCCGAATCGTACAGCTGAAAGATGTTTCGTTTATTAACTACAGCACTCTCAAAACAGCAGATAGGAGAACGGCGGCTGTTTATACTCACCGTCTCTCGACATCCCGACAGATAAACACTTCTTGAAACGACACTGCTGACACCGATTACGGTTTATTCGCACGATTGTGCAACTTTCAGTTTTTAGGCATTTCTTGTACTGAATATTCTGCTGGATGCTTCTTCTAAAGAAGCCCTGTAAGAAAGAAATCGATTTGGTTACTTACAAATATCAGGAAAGACCACTGTGCATCATAGAAATAATGCACTTGATGTGATTTATACTTCTGTGTCAGACCTACACCGTAGTTACGCCTTAACCCTGGAAAACCCAGGAGAATCAAAAAAAAAAAACATTTCTTCTATTGAACAAATTTGACTCTGTGGGTTCTCCAGGGTTAAGTGACGGTCACACTACACTTTTAATTTATTGACTTCCATTTATCGAAATGCAAATGCGTCAGGCCGGAAATGCACGCTCGTACTGTTACGTGCTCGTGCACACTGCCTACTAGTGGTTTGCATGTGTAATTGCATATGGCACAGAAGTATAAATCAGCCTTTAGTTTATTTCGAAGGCGTATGGTGCTACTTAGCCAATAAAATGATAATCATTCAAATACATAGCACGCACGAATATCCAAACTTTCTATTTTGGATTGGGTTGACCTACTTTTCAGTATTAAATAAACTATTCCCTCACTTTATCTTCCATCCCAGATGGATTTTCATAACTAGAACAGCTGTTTTGCTTATGGTACCCTATAGGGCTGCCTATATAAATGGTAAAATGGATGTTGGATTAGAGCCAATATGTTTAGGGATCCTTGGAGAGGCGTT